>NC_135717.1:145812768-146020592 GCF_964656455.1 Halichoerus grypus
AGTTCAGAGTCTCTTATGGTTTGCCTCCCTCTCTGTTTTTATCTTATTCTATTTTTTCCTTCCCTTCCCCGTGTTCATCTGTTTTATTTCTTAAATTCCACATATGAGTGACATCATATGATAATTGTCTTTCTCTGACTGACTTGTTTCAGCTAACATAATACAATCTAGTTCCATCCACGTCATTGAAAGTGGCAAAATTTCATTCTTTTTTGATGGTTGAGTAATATTACATTACATATATATATGTAGTGATTCCATCAGTTGATGGACATTTGGGCTCTTTCCATAATTTGGCTAATGTTGATAATGCTGCTATAAACATCAGGGTGCATATCCCCTTCAAATCAGTATTTTTGTATTCTTTGAGTAAATAGTGCAATTGCTGGTTCATAGGGTAGTTCTATTTTTAACTTTCTGAGGATCCTCCATACTGTTCTCCAGAGTGGCTGCACCAGTTTGCATTCCCACCAACAGTGTAAGAGGGTTCCCCTTTCTCTGTATCCTCACCAACATCTGTCGTTTCCTGAGTTGTTAGTTTTAGCCATTCTGACAGGTATGAGATGGTATCTCATTGTGGTTTTGATTTGCATTTCCCTGATGATCAGTGATGTTGAGCATTTTTTCATGGGTCTGTTAGCCATTTGTATGTCTTCTTTGGAGAAATGTCTGTTCATGTCTTCTGTCCATTTCTTAACTGGATTATTTATTTTTTGAGTGTTGAGTTTGATAACTTCTTTATAGATTTTGGATACTAGCACTTTATCAGATATGTCATTTGCAAATATCTTCTCCCATTCTGTAAGTCGACTTTTAGTTTTGTTGATTGTTACCTTCACTGTGCAGAAGCTTTTTATCTTGATGAAGTCCCAGTAGTTCATTTTGCTTTTGTTTCCCTTGCCTCTGGAGACATGTCTAGTAAGAAGTTTCTATGGTCAAGGTCAAAGAAGTTGCTGCTTATGTTCCCCACTAGGATTTTGATGGTTTCCTTTCTCACAGTTAGATCTTTCATCCATTTTGAATTTATTTTTGTGTATGGTGTAAGAAAGTGGTCCAGTTTCATTTTTTTTTTTTTTTTTAGATTTTATTTATTTGACAGAGAGAGACACAGTGAGAGAGGGAACACAATGAGGGGGAGTAGGAGAGGGAGAGGGAGAAGCAGGCTTCCCGCCGAGCAGGGAGCCCGATGCGGGGCTCGATCCCAGGACCCTGGGATCATGACCGGAACTAAAGGCAGACGCTTAACGACTGAGCCACCCAGGTGCCCCGGTCCAGTTTCATTCTTTTGCATGTTGCTGTCCAGTTTTTCCAATACTATTTGTTGAAAAGATTGTCTTTTTTCCATTGGATATTCTTTCCTACTTTATTAAAGATTAGTTGGCCATGTAGTTTAGGTCCATTTCTGGGTTCTCTATTCTCTTTCATTCATCTGTTTCTGTTCCAAAAAAAATCTTTTTAAAATGCAGACAACATGGGGCTCCTGGGTGGCTCAGTCGTTAAGCGTCTGCCTTCGGCTCAGGTCATGATCCCAGGGTCCTGGGATCGAGCCCCACGTTGGGTTCCCTTCTCCGCGGGGAAGCCTGCTTCTCCCTCTCCTACTCCCCCTGCTTGTGTTCCCTCTCTCATTATGTCTGTCTCTGTCAAATAAATAAAAAATAAAATCTTTTTTTTTTTTTTAAGATTTTATTTATTTATTTGACAGAGAGAGTGAGAGAGCACAAGCTGGGGGAGCAGTAGAAGGAGAGGAAGAAGCAGGCTTCCCGCTGAGCAGGGAGCCCAATGCGGGGCTCGATCCCAGGACCCTCGGATCATGACCTGAGCCAAAGGCAGACGCTTAACCATCTGAGCCACCCAGGCGCCCCTAAAAATAAAATCTTTAAAATGCAGACAACAGAACATTTACATGTGAAAATATTATTTAATTAGTATGTTTAATATATTTAGTATTTAATATGCTTTATTCATATTTTAAGGTAGTTATTTTTTTTGTTAAGATATTCTTGCTATAACAAAGTTCATTCCTTCATGAATATTATGTGATCCTGAAAAATGAGGTTTGAGAAGTTTGGTAATGTTGGTTATAAAATATCATTTTCTAAATCTACAAAATGGAAATAGTAAAAATCCAATTTATAATTTGTAGTAATGCTGACAAATAAATAATTCCAATTGTCTTCCATGGCACATGGTGGGATTGTACTTCCCAGTTCCCTTGAAGTTAGTTGGGACTTGTGTCTTGTTTTGGGCAGTAAGTAGAAGTGATGTATGACACTCCTTTGAAAGACTTAAGAGCTTGTGTATAAATTGCCATACTCAGTGTTCCAGTGTCTTCTCCATTAACCTAAATTTGAGTGTCAGAATAATGTGAACAAAGCCCCCAACCAAACAATGGTGACCATGTAGAGGGAGTAAGAAATCAATCTTTGTTGGTTTAAATCAATAAGATTTGGAGGTTGCTAAATAACACTGTATAACCTAGTCAAAGTATGAGACAGTATGTATAAAGTGTAGAGCATAGTTTTAAGCTCAGGTATTATTATTATAAAAGTTTTACACATGACTAATATAGACAAAATGCAATGTAAATGCTACTGACTAGTTAGAACACATAAAACCTGTAAGGGTTGATTATATGCCCCTAATGCTAGTTTGTAATGAGCGAGACTGCTATACTTTCTTTCCTCATGTGTGCTGAGTTTTTCCTAATAATGGTTAATACAATTATTATAAAATTATAATTTATAGGGGGAAACTTTAATGTTTTGAGAGCATATATTTAAAGATACTGATACTTAAGAGGATATAGAAAACAGAATTACAGGAAAAACAACACATACATTTATTTATTCTCTCAATAGTTCATTAAAACCATAACTCCAGGGGTGTCTGGGTGGCTTAGTCAGATAAGCATCTGCCTTCAGCTCAGGTCATGATCTCAAGGTCCTGGTATCGAGCCCCATGTCAGGCTCCCTGCTCAGCGGGGAGCCTGCTTCTCCCTCTCCCTCTGTGATCTCTCTTGCTCTCACTCTCAAATAAATAAATAAAAAATCTTTAAAACCAATAAAAACAAAGCCATAACTCCAGCATCTAGAGTAGTCTCTGGTTGACATAAATTTGTTGAATGAATGAATGAATGAATTTGACAATTCATACCAAAATCTATTCTTTCATCATTTTCAACTTTATATGCCTGTTTTTCTTAGTGGAAATTTTGTATTATTTAGATTTTTTTTCTATGGCCCTAACTTTTACAGATATTAAAAAGATATCTTCTTTAATTGTGCATGTTATTCATATCTTTACCTAGCTGTAAAATCACATCTCCAAATGAAAACTGCAGATAAATTTTTGTAGCCCATCTTTTCGGGTGATAAATTTTCATTACACCTGAAATAGTTCTTTTCATATGGGGACTGTAGTAATGTATGGTGATTAACATAACATAATTAAAAAAAAAAGAATAACTTAGGGAAAGCAAACATATAACATGGAATTAATTCTGATAAACTCAGCAACTAATTAGGGCAGAGGTATAAGTACAAATAGATAAAGAAATAAGTTTTCATCTTTAATCTCTAGTATGTCTTTAGTAAGAGTTTAGGAAAATAAACATGTAAATATCAACATTGGGATGAGGGAAATGTTCTTTTACCTCAGTTGTGAGTAGATGGTAACTAAAGTTGATAAATGAAGAAAAAAATAGGAGCTCATTTTCTGGAGTTACAGGTTAACCACCAGAATTTATTAATTAAAATAAAAAAATAGAAATGGCTAAGAGGTTAGTTACTCAAGGAGAAGGAAAGAAGAGAGTTGAAAATTACTGCTTTTAACCATGTGCTCTTCTGTATTGGATTTGATAAGGTGTGCAAGTATTGTTTTGATCCAGCTGCCTACTTGACAACTTCATCTGGATATCTCAAATGCACCTCAGATGAAAAAATACCCAAAGTTGAATTCACTGTCTCTTTTTCCATTGCCTTCTGTACCAGTTAATGGCACAAATCCATTAATCCAATCATCCTTGACACTTCCCTCTCCCTCATCCCCCTTGTCTTATTTTTCACTAAGTCCTATCAATCACTTTGATCTCTTAAATATCCCCTGAATATATAAGGTTTCTCTTTTTCTCCATGGTTGCCTTTATGCTCTGCTCTTTTCTACAATACTGAATTAGCTTTCTAATGGTCTTGCCTAAATTCACCCTGAGTATTCTCACCAGAGCTTCAATGGTATTTCCAACTGCAGTAGTGATTGTGTTTCATACGCTTGCCTAAGACACACCAATGACTTCCAATTGCTCTTAGGATACAGAACAACTCCTTTTCCTTAACATAATCTGGGAGGCTGTGCATGGTGAAGCCATGTCACCATCTTAAACCTCTTATACCCCTGTATGCTTCACTCTCTGCTCTGGTGGTCCACTTTAACTTTTTTTTTTCATTTAATGTTTTTATTTTTTTAAATTTTATTTTATTATGTTATGTTAATCACCATACATTACATCATTAGTTTTTGATGTAGTGTTGCATGATTCATTGTTTGCATATAACACCCAGTGCTCCATTCAATACGTGCCCTCTTTAATACCCATCACCAGGCTAACCCATCCCCCTACCCCCTCCCCTCTAGAACCCTCAGTTTGTTTCTCAGAGTCCATCGTCTCTCATGGTTCGTCTCCCCCTCTGATTCCCCCGCTTCATTTTTCTCTTCCTACTATCTTTTTTTTTTTTTTTTTTAACATATAATGTATTATTTGTTTCAGAGGTACAGGTCAGTGATTCATCAGTCTTACACAATTCACAGCACTCACCATAGCACATACCCTCCCCAATGTCTTATCACCCAGCGACCCCATCCCTCCCACCCCCACCACTCCAGCAACCCTCAGTTTGTTTCCTGAGATTAAGAATTCCTAATATCAGTGAGATCATATGATACATGTCTTTCTCTGATTGACTTATTTCGCTTAGCATATTACCCTCTAGTTCCATCCACCTTGTTGCAAATGGCAAGATTTTGGGGTTTTTTGATGGCTGCATAATATTCCATTGTATGTATATACCACATCTTCCTTATCCATTCATTTGTTGATGGACATCTTGGCTCTTTCCATAGCTTGGCTTTTGTGGACAGTGCTGCTATAAACATTAGGATGCACATACCCCTTCAGATCACTACATTTGTATCTTTGGGGTGAATACCCAGTAGTGAAATTGCTGGTTCATAGGGTAGCCTATTTTCAACTTTTTGAGGAACCTCCATACTCTTTTCCAGAGTGGCTTCACCAGCTTGCATTCCCACCAACAGTGTAGGAGGGTTCCCCTTTCTCCACATCCTGGCCAACATCTGTCATTCCCTGACTTGTTAATTTTAGCCATTCTGACTGGTGTGAGGTGGTATCTCATTGAGGTTTTGATTTGGATTTCCCTGATGCCGAGCGATGTTGAGCACTTTTTCATGTGTCTGTTGGCCATTTGGATGTCTTCTTTGGAAAAATATCTGTTCATATCCTCTACCTATTTCTTGATTGGATTATTTGTTCTTTGGGTGTTGAGTTTGATAAGTTCTTTATAGATTTTGGATACTAGCCCTTTATCTGATATGTCATTTGCAAATATCTTCTCCCATTCTGTCAGTTGTCTTTTGGTTTTGTTGACTGTTTCTTTTGCTGTGCAAAAGCTTTTCATCTTGATGAAGTCCCAAGAGTTCATTTTTGCCCTAGCTTCCCTTGCCTTTGGCGATGTTTCTAGGAAGAAGTTGCCGTGGCTGAGGTCGAAGAGGTTGCTGCCTGTGTTCTCCTTTAGGATTTTGATGGACTCCTGTCTCACATTGAGGTCTTTCAACCATTTTGAGTCTATTTTTGTGTGTGGTGTAAGGAAATGGTCCAGTTTCATTCTTCTGCATGTGGCTGTCCAATTTTCCCAACACCATTTTTTGAAGAGACTGTCTTATTTCCACAGGACTTTCTTTCCTGCTTTGTCAAGGATTAGTTGACCATAGAGTTGCGGGTCATTTCTGGGCTCTCTCTTCTGTTCCATGGATCTATGTGTCTGTTTTTGTGCCAGTACCATACTGTCTTGATGATTACAGCTTTGTAATAGAGCTTGAAGTCTGGAATTGTGATGCCACCAGCTTTGCTTTTCTTTTTCAACATTCCTCTGGCTCTTCGGGGTCTTTTCTGGTTCCATACAGATTTTAAGATTATTTGTTCCATTTCTTTGAAAAAAGTGGATGGTATTTTGATAGGGATTGCTTTAAACTATATCATACTTAAAGGGTCTATCCAACAAGAATATTTAACAATTGTAAATATCTATGCCCCTAACATGGGAGCAGCCAATTATATAAGCCAATTAATAACAAAATCAAAGAAACACATCAACAACAATACAATAATAGTAGGGGACTTTAATACCCCCCTCACTGAAATGGACAGATCATCTAAGCAAAAGATCAACAAGGAAATAAAGACTTTAAATGACACACTGGACCAAATGGATTTCACAGATATATTCAGAACATTCCATCCCAAAGCAACAGAATACACATTCTTCTCTAGTGCCCATGGAACATTCTCCAGAATAGATCACATCCTAGGTCACAAATCAGGTCTCAACCTGTACCAAAAGATTGGGATCATTCCCTGCATATTTTCAGACCACAATGCTTTGAAACTAGAACTCAATCACAAGAGGAAAGTCGGAAAGAACTCAAATACATGGAAGCTAAAGAGCATCCTACTAAAGAATGAATGGGTCAACCAGGAAATTAAAGAAGAATTTAAAAAATTAATGGAAACCAATGAAAATGAAAACACAACTGTTCAAAATCTTTGGGATGCAGCAAAGGCGGTCCTAAGAGGAAAGTATATAGCAATACAAGCCTTTCTCAAGAAACAAGAAAGGTCTCAAATACACGACCTAACCCTACACCTAAAGGAGCTGGAGAAAGAACAGCAAATAAAGCCTAAACCCAGCAGGAGAAGAGAAATAATAAAGATTGGAGCAGAGATCAATGAAATAGAAACCAAAAGAACAGTAGAACAGATCAATGAAACTAGGAGCTGGTTCTTTGAAAGAATTAATAAGGTTTATAAACCCCTGGCCAAACTTATCAAAAAGAAAAGAGAAATGACCCAAATAAATAAAATCATGAATGAAAGAGGAGAGATCACAACCAACACCAAAGAAATACAAGCAATTATAAAAACATATTATGAGCAACTATTTGCCAGCAAATTAGATAATCTGGAAGAAATGGATGCATTCCTAGAGATGTATCAACTACCAAAACTGAACCAGGAAAAAATAGAAAACCTGAACAGACCTAGAACCACTAAGGAAATTGAAGCAGTCATCAAAAATCTCCCAAAAAACAAGAGCCCAGGGCCAGATGGCTTCCCAGGGGAATGCTACCAAACATTTAAAGAATTAATACCTATTCTTCTGAAACTGTTCCAAAAAATAGAAATGGAAGGAAGACTTTGCAACTCATTATATGAGGCCAGCATTACCTTGATCCGCAAACCAGACAAAGACCCCATCAAAAGGAGAATTACAGACCAATATCCTTGATGAACATGGATGCAAAAAGTCTCACCAAAATACTAGCCCATAGGATCCAACAGTACATTAAAAAGATTATTCACCACAACCAAGTGGGATTTATTCCTGGGCTGCAAGTTTGGTTCAACATCCACAAATCAATCAATGTGATACAACACATTAATAAAAGAAAGAACAAGAACCATATGATCCTCTCAATAGATGGAGAAAAAGCATTTGACGAAGTACAGCATCCTTTCTTGATCAAAACTCTTCAGAGTATAGGGATAGAGGGTACATACCTCAATATCATAAAAGCCATCTATGAAAAACCCACAGCGAATATCATTCTCAATGGGGAAAAACTGAGAGCTTTCCCTCTAAGGTCAGGAACACGGCAGGGATGTCCACTATCACCACTGCTATTCAACATAGTATTAGAAGTCCTAGCCACAGGGCGCCTGGGTGGCTCAGTTGGTTAGGCGACTGCCTTCGGCTCAGGTCATGATCCTGGAGTCCCTGGATCGAGTCCCGCATCGGGCTCCCTGCTCGGCGGGGAGTCTGCTTCTCCCTCTGACCCTCCCCCCTCTCATGTGCTCTCTCTCATTCTCTCTCTCTCAAATAAATAAATAAATTAAAAAAAAAAAAAGAAGTCCTAGCCACAGCAATTAGACAACAAAAAGGTATAAAAGGCATCCAAATCAGCAAAGAAGAAGTCAAACTCTCACTCTTTGTAGATGATATGATACTTTATGTGGAAAACCCAAAAGACTCCACACCAAAACTGCTAGAACTCATACAGGAATTCACTTTACAGTGAATACACTTTACAGTGGCAGGATATAAAATCAATGCACAGAAATCAGAGGCATTCCTAAACACCAACAACAAGACAGAAGAAAGAGAAATTAAGGAGTTGATCCCATTTACAATTGCACCCAAAACTATAAGATACCTAGGAATAAATCTAACCAAAGAGGCAAAGAATCTGTACTCAGAAAACTCTAAAATACTCATGAAAGAAATTGAGGAAGACACAAAGAAATGGAAAAACATTCCATGCTCATGGATTGGAAGAACAAATATTGTGAAGATGTCAATGCTACCTAGAGCAATCTACACATTTAATGCAATCCCTATCAAAATACCACTTTAACTTTTAAAACTCACTTTGTCTATTCACAGAACCATTGCATATGTTCTTTCTTCTGCCTAGTGTAACTACCCTTACCACAAACCACCTCACTCTGTTCAATCTTAACCATTCTTCAGATCTTGGCTAAAGGGAAGCCAACTCTCCCACACTAGTCCCAATCACGTTCCTTTGTTATATGCTCTTAAAAAACACATTCATTTGAATTATATTTGTCTAGCTTCTCTGAATACTATGCTGAATGAGAAAATGACTGCATAGGTTTTTGCTCACTGTTTTTATTGCTCCAGCAATTAATATACAATTTTTAGTGATTGACAAATTATAAGGAATCAAAATTATTTGTCATTAATTAATATATGGCCCCCTGGTCACTTACTCAAGCAATAATGCAAACTTTGTCAGTCTTCTATCAATATTCCTCCAAGTTATAGGCGTTTTGCTTTCTCAATTTCTTGTTGGACCCTGGTTTCTATTCTTAATTGTTATTACACAGTTTTATACAACAGTGAGACACCAGATTCAGGTAAATGTGCTGTACCCTGGAATGCCTATTTCTACTACTTGAGATTTGCTAGATCCTTGTGGATTTAAGGAGAAATAATTTCTTCCACATTTAGTGCTGATTGCAATTTTTCTCCATTCTCAAATGTTCTTATTTTTGGTCATTTTCTCTATGTTATATGTCCCTTGAAAAATAAATACTTGTATTTATTTTTATTAATTGTAGCCAATTTTTAATATTTACATTTTCAGGTAATTATATTTAGGCTGTTGTGTTTCCATGGAGAACTTTCACATTTATCTGTAGATTGCACTTGGTGTCCTTGTCAAAAGTGGTATATTGTGTTCTATGACCTAAGAATCTACTGTTTTGTAAATTCTGAAATAAAGCATAAGGCTAAAGACAGATTAGATGATTGCTTAATGGATGAAATTTATATCTTGTTTGAAAGAGGAAAAATAAATTGTGATGCTTCTAGGCTTGTGGTTTTGTTTTGGAACTATCATGGTGCAGACCCTTGGCATCCTATCTAAGAGGTGGGGGAAAGATTTATGAGCTTATACAATGAGGTTTTCTATTTTCAGATGGAAAAAAAATCACAGTATAGAGACTTTAAATTACCTAAGACAGCAGTATGTTTTAAATGTTTATATATTTTTAAATTTATATTCTTCCCGACTGCCCCGTATTGCTGCCCCACATCAAGGTTAATTCAGAAACAAACAAACAAACAAAAAAAGTCTCAATGTTTTCTGTGTGTTACCAATTAGCAATCAATCTTTCTGATTCTGAGACAAACTTATGGATTAATTTTGATTAGATAAAATTGTTCCCAGGAGAGAACTGTGGAAATAAAACTAAATTATGTTATGTCAAGATTTTCTGTTACATTTCAAGTTGAATGAATTACAAAAGAAGTGACAAAGTTTCCTTAGTTAGACAGAAGTGGTATTTTGACATTAATAGAAAAAAGATCAAAGAGACTGAGATAAATTTCCACTTTCTCCTGACTTCTTCATCAAATTGCGGTCGAATTTGACAAAGCTCTTTTCTTTTGCTAACTCCCACACTCCATAAATTTGAGTTGAGAATTCTCAATAAATGTCAAAGAAGATGCAACTTGCTACTTAGTTTTTCTTGCTTGGATGATCCAACGAGGCATTTTCCAAACTGAAGGAAAATGCTATAATCCAGCTATAAATTACGAGGCTGTTCCATGGTGGAGATAGCTCCAAAATGACTGCGAGAATCTGTTATCTGTGTTGCTTTAATTCTCCGGAGAACCCAGCACTAACTCTGCAGACAGATTTCATTCTTTGAAATATCATTAAAAGTTACATTTTTATAACAAATGCTCAAGTGTTTATGTATATGATGCTTCTTTATTGCTTCTTCCTTTTAGAAAGATGCTAGGAGAAAATAATCTAGAAATTAATATGCAAGTCTCTACATAAAAAAATCATACTTCACTGGTGAATAAATATAGACTAACTTTATGTCTTATCAAATTAAAACTCCTATATTTGGTTTGCTAGTTAAGAATGAAATAAGGAGGGGTGACTTGGTGGTTCCGTTCAGTTGAGCACCTGACTCTTGATTTCAGCTCAGGTCATTATCTCAGGGTTGTGGGATGGAGCCCAGAGTCAGGCTCCATGCTCAACAAGGAGCCTGCTTCTCGCTCTCTCTCTTTCTCCCCCTCTGCCCCTCTCCCTGCTCTCTCTCTCTCTCTCTCTCTAAAGTGAATAAATAAATTAAAAAAAAGAATGAAATAAAGAAATTTTTTATTTTATTTTATTTTATTTTATTTTAAAGATTATTTATTTATTTATTTATTTGAGAGAGAGAGAATGAGAGACAGAGAGCACGAGAGGGAAGAGGATCAGAGGGAGAAACAGACCCCCCGCTGAGCAGGGAGCCCGATGTGGGACTCGATCCTGGGACTCCAGGATCATGACCTGAGCTGAAGGCAGTCGCTTAACCAACTGAGCCACCCAGACGCCCAAGAAATTTTTTAAATTGTTATTCTTGGTTAATGGATGAAATTGTGACAAAGTTAAATGAACAGTTAGATGCCTATTATATTTATTTTTTATAAGTTGGATTATGGAAGAACAATTTTGTTTATCTTGAAGCATCAGCATCCATATAACCCAAAGCAAATTTCCCTAGGAAATTTGAACTGATCTCTCATGACATTTACCTTTCCTTCACAGGAAGTTCTAAAATTTCATCTGGCAGATATAATTTTAGTTTTTTTAAGATCATCAGTAAACATCTATTAAATGAGTACCTACTGTATCATAGACATTTTGCTAGGCACTGATGGTTCAGAAAGAAAGCATGGTCTCTGATGTTGAAGACAGTTATGTCAGAAGAAAAGACCTGTGATACATATTTACCATACAATGTAATGAGTGCTTATGTGGTGGAACATATAAAGAGCATTCTGTTGGAGTATAGAGGGGATACAAATCCTATTCTGCCTGTTGTACATGCAAAAGGCATCATACATAAACAGACATCAGAGTGATGCCATTGCTGGAAGGGAGCCATGAATCTAAGAATATAGGGGACTTACACAATCTGGAAAAGGAAAGGAATGGATTCTTTCCTGGAGCTTCCAGAAGGAACCAGACTGCTACACCTTGATTTCAATCCAGTGAGGCTGATTTTGGACTTCTGACCTTCAGAACTGTAAGATAGTGAATTTAAGGTGTTTGAAGCTGCCAAGTTTATGGTGATTTGTTACAGAAGCAATAGGAAACTAATATAATTACCAATACATGGTGGTCTACCTTTGCAGAGTAGTATATAAATATCTCCTGGGAAGTGAGCCATAACGTTTAAAAATTAATTCAAGTCATTCTCAAATTCTCTCTTAAGGAGGCTTGTTGCTAACCATTCCTCTTCTTCCGATTCTTAGGAGAATCATTAGAAAGGGTAAACACAAGGTTACCTTTTTACAAAGAAACACAGAGAGTATAAGCCTCAAACACAATGCTTTACATATTCATGCTGCTGCTTCAAGGTCTTGAGTAACATGGAGCATTCTGGGTATTACTAGAGCTTAGAATTATCTTCATTAAGACTCTAGCAAATATCACTCTGTAACACTTTGTGACTGCCAGACAAAATATTCTAAATTAGTTGAAACCTATAGACTTTAAACTTATGATGTAACACAGTTTAAACTTAGGTATTTGTACTGTATTTGAAATGTGGAAGTGTGATTAATGGGTTAATTCATGCCTGAGCAACCCAACGCCTGAATTCATGATCACCCTGAGGAGAACTAAACTTACAAATATATAGACACTTACGGATCTCATTCAGGGATAACCTGAAGCAATAAAATATTTGTCCCCTTATTGGACCAAGAGACTCTTCTTTCTTTCTTTCTTTCTTTCTTGCTTGCTTGCTTGCTTTCTTTCTCTTTCTTTCTTTCTTTCTTTCTTTCTTTCTTTCTTTCTTTCTTTCTTTTTCTTTCCTTCCTTCTTTCTTTCTTTCTTTTTCTTTCCTTCTTTCTTTCTTTCTTTCTTTCTTTCTTTCTTTCTTTCTTTCTTTTTCTTTTTCTCTCTCTTTCTTTCCTTCTTTCTTTCTTTCTTTCTTCCTTCCTTCCTTTTTCTTCTTTCTTTCTTTCTTTCTTCCTTTCTTCTTTCTTTCTTTCTTTCTTTCTTTCTTTCTTTCTTTCTTTCCTTTCCTTTCCATTCTTCCTTCCTTCTTTCTTTTCCTTCCTTCCTTCCTTTCTTCTTTCTTTCTTTCCTTTCCTTTCCATCCTTCCTTCCTTCTTTCTCTTCCTTCCTTCCTTCCTTTCTTTTTCTTTCCATCCTTCCTTCCTTCTTTCTTTTCCTTCCTTCCTTCCTTCCTTCCTTCCTTCCTTCCTTCCTTCCTTCCCTCTCCTCTCTTCTTTTTTATTTTTTCTTTTCTTTTCTTTGGTCCTTTTCACCTCCTTGTCCACTGGTAGCTTGGACTCAATTATTAGACACCATGACACTTAACTCCCTCCTTGGCTATGAATCTCTCTCCCACTGTTTTGTTTCCTACTTTGATCTGAAGATAAGAGGTAGCATTAAATATCAGAATTTTCTATAAAAGACTGAGAAAAAGCAATTTCCTTCTAGCTCCACCTCTTAAACACGAAAAGATTCTTTTAATCACACATATTCAGAATCCAGAGATTTGTTTCCCAGGGTATAACTAGATAACCTTGGAAAATCAAATTATTGAAGTATAGTGATCTGCCTTGATGGGTTGATTCTAGACTTTGGGCTCCAGAAAACTCATGTATGTACACTGAAGACAAATTACTTAACTGAATATTTGGTCCTGTATGTCGTATTTATAAAGAGGAAAGCAAATTTTGTGAATTTCTATCAGTCTAGAGTGGGAAAAACCCTGGGAGAAGTTCTATTCCATAAGTAGAAATACCCTTCCCACTGTTAGGAAATTCTGAGAGAAGTAGAAAATTTTTCAAATTTCCAAACTAGAAAAAATAAAGACCTGGAACTTTTTCATTTAAAACAAATAACCACAAAAATGGGAATAGATAATAAAATTAGGATCCTTTTCCATTTACTGTTACTAATAATGACCATGGCTTTAATTTTTCTTATGTGTGTGCATATATATATATATATAAAGTATATATATATAATGTGTATATATATACCATGTATATATATGTGTGTGTATGTATGAAATACATATTTTATATATATACATAATTATATATATAACAAATAGCTACACAACCTTATAAACTTAGATACTTAGATATAAACTGAAATAAAAATAATAATGATTTAAAGAAAAGTCGATGAAACAGCAGGAGAGAGAAGAGTAACCCCTTATTTTCACAAGATTTTTTGCCAGCCGAATTCTATGAAGAAGAAAGGGTCTCAGTGTGGCAATAATCATTAATGTATAAGGCAAAAACGAATAAAAAAGAGTTATAGAACCAAGTCATTTGAAAATAGACAGGATTTTAAAAAAGAATAGAATAAGGAGATAGATTGAGATTTAATACATTGACAAACAGAATTTAGACTATAACCCTGGGGATTAGATTGACTGTGAAGGAAGTAGAAGTTGTGCTTGGGTGAACAAGTTATAGCAACCAGATGGAAGCAACTGCAAGCGTTCTAAATTTGAAATAACAACTAGAGATGTTTCATTGTTCAATGGAAGTTGATAATAAGCTGTGCTTCAGTGGATCCTATCAGCCCAGACTGAAAACCACATGTCTCTCAATATCAGTGTTGAAACCATATCTAAATCAGGAAGTATTTCTTCTTCAGTGACTGTGAACTCAGAGCTCCTGGGGAACTTCCTTTAATAATCATTGTTCAGGAAGATGCTGATAATGGGGACTTGTCTGAGACTTTCGTGACACCAGTGCCATCCTTTGCATCACAATACTCGCTGGCAGGTATTTTAAAGAAAATAATACTTTGAATGCAAATTGGATCTAAATTGCATACAGACAGATTATGTATGAGGAATAACACTGAAATGCTACTCCATTAGCATAAATTTTGTTCATTCTTTTCCAGGTCATTTTTAACCAAATATAAAGATCTTCTTGGTAATGTAATTTAAGCCACCAGCCTTCTTTGTAGTTCTCCTTACTTTCCCAAACACATTAATGCTGATATATTTTTCTTAATTATCTTGGTTACTGCAGAAATAGGGTTGTTTTGTCTCCGAGTCTTGAAGCTTTTTCCTAGCTTTAGTTCACTATAAATCATCTTGAAGTTATGTAAATCCACTTTAGCCATATGCCCCTGGCTTCTGGTCACAGACGTGTTTTGAGTAGAGTACATTTTTTTGTTTGTTTGTTTGTTTTGTTCTGGGCTTATAGTGCTCTGTTTAATAACTGAATCGCTTTTCTGCTTTGGTACCTTCTTCATCCCCTTCTCTTTCCTGTGATTTGTGCCTCAACTTAATTACCTCTCTAAAATTTGATTTCCCATCTTCATCATGTGTTCTTCAACATACCCACAATTATCACGTAACCTTGGTGGACCCACCTCTTCAACCCATACCTTCTAATTTTGAAAGTAACAAAGATGAATGTTTGAAAGGGGAAATCAGAATTTTTTTTTTTTCCTAGAGACAGATTATTTTAAGTGTGCTTTCAGGGGCACCTGGATGGCTTGGTCAGTTAAGTGTCTGCCTTAGGCTTGGGTCATAGTCTCGGGGTCCTGGGATCAAGTCCCATGTCAGGCTCCTTGCTCAGTGGGGAGTCTGCTTCTCCCTCTCCCTCTGTGTACTCTTTCTCTCAAATAAATAAAATCTTACCCAAAAAAGTGTGCTTTCAGAAACCTCTTTTAATCAGAAACATGGCAAGAAAAGACACGCAAGGGATTCCTCACAGTAAGATTTAATAATTTTTAAAAAGATTTTATTTATTTATTTGACAGAGACAGTGAGAGGGGGAACACAAGCAGGGGGAGTGGGAGAGGGAGAAGCAGACTTCCTGTGGAGCAGGGAGCCTGACGCGGAGCTTGATCCCAGGACCCTGGGATCATGACCTGAGCCGAAGGCAGACACTTAATGACTGAGCCTCCCAGGCGCCCCAAGATTTAATTTTTAAAAAGAAGAAAATTATGAGAGAACCTATGGAAGATGAAGCTGTCACTGTGGTGTGGGTACTGGACACTGGGCTGCATGTAGGTGAGTAAAGTTTGTACTAAGCTAGAGAAGACACTGAGAAGTAATTACTGAGAAGTAATCCTGTAATATCTTTGGTCTTGGGGCAAATTGGAGTTGTGACCAGTTGTAGCTGAAATTGTTGGGACATGTGGGATGTGTGTCTTAGTTAAATGAAAGACTTGAATTTGCAAAGATAAGAGCAGGTACCCAAATTCAGTCTTAAGAAAAAAATTTTTTTTTTTCCTCTTCGGGAAAAAAATTTTTTTTTTTCCTCCTCGGGAAAAAAAAAGTTAGAGAAGTGAACTAAAAACAGATGCACAGAATGCAATGTCACTGAAGAAGAGAACTTTCCTACACTTAAAAAGGATGTTATGTATTATATTGAGCACATAATATGGAATCTGGAGAGTTCTAGCCAAATAACCAAAACCTCTGTTGTATCCAAACAATTATAAAAAGAGTCACCATATTGCATAATAAAAAAGCCTGACCATGCCTGATTTTTTTTTTTATCTTTAGCACAAATTACCACATTATTTTGAGAAGGAATTTGTGATTAGTAAGGACATATCTATATACTGAAATTAATTACAAATGTGTACCAGCCAGAATCCTAATAAGGAAACAGAATTTACTTCAGACTGTTGAAATAAAAAAGACTGAAAAAGGGCTATCTGAATCAGTGAGTTTTTGGTTAAGAGAATAAACAAAGAATGATGAGATACCCAGAGAATAGCAACAATGGGTAGGTGCTACCATCACCAGAGGCAACTAAAATAATGCAGGCACAGCCACTCGAAGAGAACCACAGTCAAGGAAGGACAGAGCTATTGTCGGAGATGTGATATCATGCAGGGAAGAAATGTCCCAAGTTTTATTTCTACTGACCTCCAGTCTCCCGCTACTAGTTTCTCTTGGCCATTGCATGAAGCTGGTCAGCAGACAAGCCTAATGTACAATAGGTAGTCCTTAGAATTCAGCATCATGGGGCACAGCATATCAGGGAAGGGTGAGTAGCCGGTCTGAGTAGAGGAAACACTTAGAACAATATGTAACTGATTTGACTTTGTAAATTTGTATGATAGATTGAATTACAGGTCCTGATTTTATATTCTCCTGTAGTCATCTTATAAATCCACATTCAAGTTTACCTTCCCACTTTTTGACTTTGAGCTTGGCCATGAAATTTACTTTGGCTAACTTTAGCAGATGTGATGCAGACCGAGGCTTACACGTTCTTGCACAGTTTGGCTCTCTCTCTTGTATTTTTGCTGTTGCCAAGAGAGTACACTCCTGTAACCCTTCAACTTGGGTTCCTTTCACCTGCCCCCCGCCAAATGACACATGGAACAGAGACCCCTAACTATCTCACAGCCTTGCATGCTGAAGCAGCACTTTTCTAGTTGATGCATGCATCTGAAAATAAGTGATTGGTTTTGAGAGCCACTGAATTTTGCACAGGTTTGTTACACAGCAATCCTGATAGAGCGTGCATGGTACTCATTGCATGCATTACCCTTTAAAAATTCTGAGTGTTAAAATAGCAATTCAGGTGAATTAAAACATAGAGCTACCTGAAGCTGAGAGAACCAAACTGCTACTGGGATCATTATCTAGTGCTATCTGGGTGTCCACTCTTAAGTACCAATTTTAGCTCAGTAGATGGGATATTGGGTATTATAAAATCAGTCTTGTCTTGTATGAATTGCTGAAGAAACACTTCTTATTCTTTTTTTTTACTTATATTCTTATTTTAGTAATATATACATATAAAAAGAATATTTAATATGCATGTAGGGCATATGTATAACAGTATTATAGATTTCTAGAATTCTCTTCCCAGTGCATGCACTAGAACATTTTCAGTATTTAGTATTTTTGTATTCCTCCCCTATCTTATCCCCCGGCCTTCCTCTTCCTGATTAGTGAAAATAATACAAAACATAGTCTTTGGATGCTTTAAAACAATTTATGTGTCATCTCTATTGTTTCTTGGTACTCTATTTTATTTGTTTCTTTTGTTGTATAATATTCAGTTGTGATTATGCACCTTACTTTATTTGGTAAGTTTCTTGTCAGTGGATATTCCCAAACTCTACTTTCCTTGTCACAGTGTTGTATGAATAGGGGTAGTCATCTGGTGAGAAGAAAGTATAATAACTTATTGGTTAGTGTCATCCTGACACAACGTGCAGGATCATGGTAATCATTTCCAGGAAATGTGAATTATTCTAGTAAGAGTTCTTGAGCTCATATGGCATAGATATTGAGTACCATTCTCTCTCAGATTACAATGAGCCTAATAAAATTGCCATCAGAAGCAGCGAAAAATCTAGCCCTTTAGAGATTAGGTACATTTACCAAAGGAAATAAACTGGCATTTGTTGAACACTTACTAAAAATGTACCAGACATTAGACTTTCTCCTGCTATAGGTGTGATAAAGAACTCTTAATGGGTGCCGAATACATGTTAATATTTATACAATTAAGAAAGTTATTTTCAGCTAGTACTCCAAGAAAAGAAAGTGATCCTTTTCACAAAGACACCTTTATTTTATTTTTTTTTAAAGATTTTATTTATTTATTTGAGCAAGAGAATGAGAGAGAGAGAGAGCACATGAGAGGGGGGAGGATCAGAGGGAGAAGCAGACTCCCCGCCGAGTGGGGAGCCCGATGCAGGACTCGATCCCGGGACTCCAGGATCATGACCTGAGCTGAAGGCAGTCGCTCAACCAACTGAGCCACCCAGGCGCCCCACAAAGACACCTTTAAAACACCCCTAGTCATTGCCACAGTGCCTAAAAAACACAATGGAAAGAAAAATATACTTTACAGAAACCTCAAGCTCAGTTTAAAAAGAGAGACTATGAGCCACCACAAAATTTAGACATTTCTATTAACAAGCAACACTGCTTTTTGAAGATCATGATAGAGGAAGGAAAAACCTCTTATAGAAATCAACTAATCAAAATTCAGAAACAAAGACTTCATGAGATAATGCATAAAACTTTCTGTGATTAACAGTCCTGAAATAATAAACAGATCTTCTAACCATGGTAGTTGGGGGCAGGATAATGTGGGGCCCTCCAAAGAGAATCCTTTTATGTTCATTAATAAGACAAATGCAAAGTTCACCAAAATAATTATCAATAGTTTTCTATCTGATGGAAATGACACTGACATCATAATCCCTCTATATATCCTTTATAGTCTGTCATATCTATATATCTATATATAGATATATATATATGTTTTAATTCCAAAAATCAAGTCCAGTCACTCAAAAAACACTTTAATCACCTTCATAGACCCCAAGACTTTTTAAAAAAGGCTCTAGATATTGAAATTTATAGGCAGTGCATGGACAGCGTGAGCACATCCTCATTATTAGAGTTGAAGTTCTGATGCGCAGTGTGAACTTACTTGGGTAAGCATACACTTCTTATACAGTACCTTGCAGCTTAGGTCTCTCCAATATGCTACAAATAACATTGTCATATAGCTGGTCAGAAGCAGAAGCTACAGAGTTTCAAATCATTAGTTTAGTTCTCTTTCTTCCACATCTTGTTCCCTAAGCACCTATCCTAATTGTTAATATCTACTAAAAAGAAAATGTTGAGACCCTTTGCTCCTAAAACTATATGTATATTTTACTTAGGTAGCTTGAATGGCCACATGCTAATTCAGATAAAGTCACTTCCAGGGGCGCCTGGGTGACTCAGTCAGTTAAGCATCTGACTTTTGATTTCGGCTTAGGTCTCAGGTTCGTGGGATCAAGCCCTGCATGGGGCTCCGTGCTCACTATGGAGTCTGCTTGAGATTTTCTCTCTCCCTCTGCCCCTTCCCCCACTTGCGTGAGCTTGTGTTCTCTTTCTCTCTCTCCCAATAAATCAATAAATAAAATCTTAAAAAAAAAAAGATAAAGTCACTTCCAAAGAGAAAGACTGTACTTTAACCCCAGTTAGCTATCTCTAAACTTTATGCCACTCATCATAACATAGATGGAGTGAGATTATGAATGGATGGAAGCACATCCACAATCATTAAAGGAAAACCAACTCTTATACATGTGAGATACTGCTGTTAGACAATCTGTTCCATCTTTTCATCCATTACATTATATGATATTCTTTGCCAAGGACAATTAAAAGTTCTAAATATATAAGGGGCTATTATACCGAGGATGTATTAAGCTGCCAGCCATCTGGAGATGAGTTTAAATTTTAGCTGATGGGATTAGGGGTGCTCATAATCATTGCTTTTAATATTGATAAAATATTCCTGGACTATAGATTGGTAGACAAGAAATGTTTGACCATATACTGATGTGAGATTAGGAGCAATCTAATAGGTTTCTAGGGGAGACTTATGTCTTCTTTCCTGGAAATTGTTGATAGACGCCTTGCAGTCTGGTGTAGTGAAAAATCTGTCCTCCCCTCCATCAGAACAGATGATCTCATGTCTACAGGTCCATTCCAAGCCTATGCCAGAGAACTAACAAGACAATACAAAGAACAGAACAAATAAATTTTTCATATCCTTTTTGAAGCCTATTACCTGCAACAACAGATTAATCTGAGCACCTGTTATATGAATAACACAAATCATCTCATAATTAACTAGAGGGTATATTACATGTAGTTAACCTCACAGCTATTATCCTTATCATTTAATCATAATTCAAACTAGATTAAAAGAGAAGAAAAACAGACCTGGTAGTAAAACTCTTATGATTGCAGCATTTTTCTGTGGGGTATTGTGGATGATAGTGATAATTTAACAAGATAAAATACTATATTCAGGGAATTCTGGGTACATGTGAGAGTGATTCCTATAATAAAGCTAATAATATATTTGATTTAATACAGGGGTCTGGATTTAGTCTATTTTGATATCACGTTTCACACACTATAGAAACCTTTAACAGCAACCCTTTTAAAGACATACTCCTACCCCCCAAGCTTCTTTGCTTTCCCACTGCTTCCACATCAACTCAGATCTTTCATTGTTTCCTTTTTTTTTTTTTTTTTGACCACTTTGGTTCAATGGCCGTTTCATCCCCTTGAAAGCACATTATATCGTTTAGAAAAACAGGTCCCACGCTGCTTTCACTTCTGCAGAAATAGGCCGTATTGCACTCAGTCCATAAGCTCTTCAACATGACACAACGCTATGAAGTTACCTTCACTCTCGCTGTTTCAAGCAAACCTTGGCAACCACAGATCAAGACTTTTAAAAGTTCACTTCCTGATTTGCAGCAATTCACTGAATGTTTTCCCAGCTTCAGACATGCTGTTGCAAAGGAACAGTGAAGCTTCTCATGTTTGAAAAGCAGCAGGGATTCAGTTATTTAGTGGAGAACATTCAAATTTGCAGCCCCAAGGTGGCAGTGCGGGGGTGTAACATTTCCCACAATCTGTTGTGAGGCCCGCAGGTGTAACACCCTGCTGCATGTCTGAACGAGCACATGCACAATTACTCCTTCTATCTGCTGCAGTGTTGAGGGTCTCTCTCCCCCCGGGTTCGACTTACGTGCTACAAATCATTTTCAGAAACACACTAATAATCTAACATTTCTGCTTTTTTTTTTTTTTTTTTTTAATTGTGGATTTCCTGATATCCCTGACCAGTAACAGGTAAGCCAAGTATCATTCTCCTGCATTTGGAAGACTGTATCACATTAAACACAGACTAGAAATCAAATCTCAGCTTTCAAAAGAACACTGCAGATACAGTTTCTTGGGATTCACTACAATCTCATCTTTTCCCTCTCCTCTAAGCTTCTACAGAAGATACAAAGGCAACAGTAGTACGAATCAGAAGACCAGGAACAATAATAGCTTGGTCAGCTGCTTTCTGTGTTACCCTGTCTTGGCTTCCTAACTTTCCAAAGCTTCTGTGTTCTTACCTGTCAAATAAGGGGGAGATTGCGTTAGTGTAAGAAATAAATGAGATTATGTCATCTATCAATCCAATGAGACTCAGCCAACACCTCTTGAAGACCAGTTTACTCTATGGATCAGATTAAGAGATAATAATAAATAAGACAATACTGATCCACAGTGAAAAACACTACATTAATCATAAGACATTATACTTTTATGAGATGTCTCTCTTACAACCTAAGGTGGGAGTTCAGAACTAGCTAAGTAGTCAAGAAGCAGTATTGATAATAGGATCATTTGTAATCACAGACAATAAACACGTAGTGATGTAGGCACTGAAGTATGAAATTTGGAGAAAATTGTCTTTTGTAGTAGAGATTCTGGAAGAAAATCAGATGTGAAAAAAACGTTTTCTTGTTTCAGTTCTGAAAGATATAAAAAACAGTTTGTGTGAGTCAAATTATTGTTTCTAATGGCAGATAAGAGTTACAAAGTTATATTGTTGCTTTATTTCCAAAGCTGTTGCATACATACAAAACTGCCTAAATTTATCAAATCAATGGACAGAAATATGTCTTCAATCCGTAACTGTATCACAAGAGAATTTAATATAATGGAATTATATTATATTTCACAGTGGAGCTGTAGCTCATAAAAATCGAGGTAAAATTATTAAATAACAGTTGGGCCCAACCCTGTGCTAGGCTTTATAAAGAGGTGTTAAAGTAAGTTGAAGCACAAATTTTATTTTTAGGTAGCTTCAAATCCGCCTGAGAGAAATAAGCTTGACATCTATGAAGCAACTAAAGTACTATGTTGCACGTCAGAGTAGCACATAGACATCCCTGGATTACAAGCTCCAAAATACTTGCGCAATAAAAGAATGAACATTGTAACATAGAAATTTCAAAGAAGACTTCTCTGAAGGATAAATTCTATAAACAATTCACACACAGGTCTGATGTTTCAGTCTCCTTTGTGTCTCCCTAGTACTTAGAAAAGAATCAGATCCATATTGGGGCCCCTGGGTGGCTCAGATGGTTAAGCATCTGCCTTCAGCTCAGGTCATGATTCCAAGGTCCTGGGATCGAGCCCCACATCGGGCTCCCTGCTCAGTGGGAAGCCTGCTTCTCCCTCTCCCTCTGCCTGCCACTCCCCCTCCTTGTACACACTCTCTGTCAAAAATAAATAAAAACTTAAAAAAAAAAAAAAGAATCAGATTCATATGCATACTCATTTGCTATGAATCAGGTTAGGAAGATGCTAAAGCAAAGCAGTTGCAACCCGGATGAGAAGAAAGACACATCAACAAACAGTTGTGGCAAACCCGTGTCATCCTTTTAGAGTGGTAGCATGTAAGACTCATAGCGATGCAGGAAGGAGAGAACAAGCACTTCTCGCTTGCGTAGTCTCTCCAAGGAGATCTGGTGAGATACTGGGATTTCTTCTGGAATGCAAGGAGCAGAGCATTAAGAAAAAAAAAAAAGGCCCAGAAATGTGAAATAGTAATTTTACATTTGGGAATATAAGAAACTCAGTATGGCTGGGATATTGAACAAATGGAGTATATTTCAGATAAGTTCAAGCGTTTCAGTGTTCAGCAAAGGTTTCAACTTAATAGGACATGTAAATACATCAAGCAAGTAAGAACACCTTTCGTGGAATAATATGGAGAAAGCATCTGAGTAGTCATGTTGGGGAGTAGGAGTAGGGTGAGGGAGTGAGGTAGGTAGCAGGAAAGACCAGGCACTACCATGGCCAAGATCAGTGATTCTTAAACTCTAGTGTGTATCAGAATCACCTAGTTTAAAATGATATTGTTGGGCTCTCACCCCCAGAGTTTCTGGCTCAGTAGGCTAGGGGTAGGTTCCTATCATCTGCATTTCTAAGAAGTTTCCAGAAGATGCTAATGCTGCTCCTCAGGAAGCACACACTGAGAACCATTGGTTTAGAAAAATGAAATTGTATAAGCAGTGTAGGATTTCTGATGAAAAGTTTTAAATCTTGAGATCAAGAGTGTGGACTGATCTTATCAACGTTAGTAAGTCATAATGCCCTCTTAAACTCCATAATTCTCAGATTTAAATGTGTAAATATAAAGCAGGGATTAGTTTACCTTTCAGAAACAATTGTCAAAAATATAAAAGCCTACAACTTCAAATTTTAGGGTTGATGTGGAAAAAATGGAAACATTTATACACTGCTAGTAGAGGAGGAAGCGGGGAGGTTCCTGGCTGGCTCAGTCAGCAGAGCATGCAACTCTTGATCTTGGGATCATGAGTTTGAGCCCCAAGTTAGGTGTAAAGATTACTTCAAAAAAATTTTTTTTAAAGTGTAAGCTGGTATAATGCTTTGGAAAGAGATTTGGTGATGCCTATCTATCTACCTAGATGTAGCTATCATATATATATATATATATATATATATATATATATATATATATATATATGAGATTATGTCATCTATCAATCCAATGAGACTCAGCCAACACCTCTTGAAGACCAATTTACTCTATGGATATATATATATATATACACACACAAACACACACACATATATATATATATGTTATATACATATCACCAAGAAAATGAAAAAAATAATTGCATATGGGGTTCCACTGAATAATTTTTTTTATATTTATTTTTTATTATGTTAATCACCATACATTACATCATTAGTTTTTGACGTAGTGTTCCATGATTCATTGTGTGTAACACCCAGTGCTCCATTCACTACATGCCCTCTTTAATACCCATCACTGGGCTAACCCATCCCCCCACCCCCCTCCCCTCTGGAACCCTCAGTTTGTTTCTCAGAGTCCATAGTCTCTCATGGTTCGTCTCCCAGTCTCTCATGGTTCATCTCCCCCTCCGATTTCCCCCCCTCCATTTTTCCCTTCCTACTATTTTCTTCTTCTTTTTTTTTAACATATAATGTATTATGTGTTTCAGAGGTACAGGTCTGTGATTCAACAGTCTTAACAATTCACAGTGCTCACCATAGCACATACCCTCCCCAATGTCTATCACCCAGCCACCCCATCCCTCCCACCCCCCACCACTCCAGCAACTCTCAGTTTGTTCCTGAGATTAAGAATTCCTCATATCACCACTGAATAAATTTTTAGTTAAAATGAATTAAGTATGTAAACATTAGCATGGATCAAATTCAAAACCAAAATGTTAAAGAATATATATACTATGCCTTCTTATAACATGTGAGTTTGTAAAGAAATTCTGTATATTAATTGTGGATACATACACATATAGTCAGTATATAAAATGACATGGAACGGTGTATGCCAAATATAAGAGTGATTATGTCTGCTATTGATGGGAAATGAAATTGGAGAAAAATATATAAAGGGGCTTATGTTTTGTCAGTAATTATTTCTCTTCAGCTTGGTTGTAGATACGTGTTTGGTTTTTTAAAAATATTGTCATCTATATTTATATGCAAGAGTTAGTTTATAATTCCAAAAATAAGAAGGCCATAATGAAAATGATGCCTTAAAAATAATGATATAATAATTTCAACCTATTATACATGATGGATTGAGTGGGAGCAACAGGTTAAGACACAGGCAATAAAGGCGCTTATTGAGCGGTTACTGTTCAGATTTCCTCTACAGTCACTGGATTTCGTATTTCTGTGATGTTTCTAAACAATGTTTAGCACAGCATTCCACTTGAAGTTAACTGTCAGAGTATTTTTTTCAACGCTTATATAAAGTTAAAGTTTATTGACCTTATTATTGATAATTAGCCCCATTCAGTTGAAATTATGTTTGCTTACCTAATAAAACTGGCGGTGCTTAATATCATAATCAGAATGGAGAGGCAGGAGTGGGGTGCAGGAGAAACTCAATCACACTTGATTCTATAAAGTTAATTGCAGTAATAAATTAAATATTATCTTTAAGCATTCAGTAATTTTCTGCTGCTTAGGCATGTCTGGCCAACATTGTCAAAAATTAGCTTCACTTGTACAGTTAATTTTATTTTTAACTTGTGGGTTATATTAAGATTCTGATAAGTGTCTTTGATGAAATAAACAAGATAGGTAAGAGTCTCAAGAAGAATAAAAAAATGTTTCAATCATTGAATTACTCAGGTGTCATTTTTCAGGTATTACTGCTCTTACGTCTTATTAGTCTTACTATTTCTACTCCTCAATGGCTTTTGTGTATTTCTAGTCACATTAAGATTGGTAAGTATTATGTAACGAATGATCAGAATTCAGTGATTTAAGCCTGGACAGCCACTAGTGAATAATGAAATCAAACAGAGGGACAATTCTTGAATAATTCTTGGTTTGTGTTCTGGATTAATGTCACTGAGACTTTCTTATCCACATCAACTTTTCCATGTTAAGCCTACTTCCACTTTAGAGAAAACAACTTTCTCTTCTTATTAGTTATTGTTGACGTGGGCAGTGGTGTAATTTTTATTTCAAGCTTTTTGAAGAGAGCACCAGAAAAAGCAAATTTTGTGTTACATAATGTCATATAATGCATTTCAACATCTAACATAATTTACCTTGGAAGCATAGCTCTTTGGGAGTGATTGCAGAGTTGCTTCCCTATTTGAATTTCCTCTATTATTTCAGTAAAAAAGAAACCTAATGTGGTGATAATATATACCAAAAATATTCAGTGGTACCTGACAGCTAGTGAATGCTTGAAAACTCTTCTTTAATGTGACCAAGTGAAATACACTTAAGATATTATGAAAAATTATGATGATGACAATGGTGATGGTTTGAGCCTAAAACTAGCATTGATCACTGGGTCTCTCAGCCAAATTAAAGGCAGATTGAAGTACAGAGTTTAACTTAACTAATAGTTTAATTATCTGTATTTTGAAAAACAAGTAATTTAAATAATTATAGATGAATAATGAGAAGCAAATCTTCATATGAGGCAGCATAATATGGAGGTAAAGAGCATGGACACAGGGACCAAACCCCCAGGGTTCAAACTCTGGTTCTGCCACTTAGGCTGGTGACCCCAAGGGTGTGACATAGCCTTCTCATGCCTCAGTATCCTCACATGGAGATATGGGTTGATTTGAGCACCTATTGAATAGGGTTGATTTGAGGATTAAAGGATTCGATGTCTGAAAAGTACATTGAAATAATGTCAGATAGTAATTACAAAATAGTTATTTGTTAAATAAGTAAGTTAACAGTTAATATATACAACCTGTGTGGTTAAAACCACTGTTGAGACTGAGTTCTGTTGTTGAGCTGGTTCTTGAAATCTCCATATTTGTTTGTCATTTCCTTTCATGACTTCCTTCTCTTTCCTGCTTCTCCAAATTTGGATGTAAACTCTATAGGTTAATAACAGAGGGAATTAGAGGGTAAATAATTACTATATAACTAAATATTTCTTGCCTGACAATAATTCAAACACTAATTTCTAAGAAGTAGAATAAATAAGCTATGATTCGTAATCATAAAATATGTAATCAGTTGGTATATAAACATTTCTTATCACGAGGGATCACTAAACCAGTCCTTCACTCACTTTTTTTTAAACAAAGGTATCATTAAAGTTGTACTGTCTTTAACAAAGTTATCCCTTCTGCCCATAAAAGTTTATCACATTGTTAATTCTATACACCTCCTTATCCTTGGGACAGTAAGGGGAATTGTACAGTCTATCAGATAGAATGGCCTATACGTTGTTGAGTTTATGCTCAGCATAAACTTTTTATGTGACGTCATGGACACCTCATTGTAAACTAGGTCTTGACTCTTAGAATTTGCAAGAATGGCATCTGATAATTTCTCCCATGCCTTCTTCAGCTTCCCCATGTACACGTTGCAAGAACTAATAGGGATTCAGCTACACTTATGTGTTAATTACTGTTCAAAGTATTTCATATATATTAAATAATGTTCATCTTCACAAAAACCTTTTGAAATGTCTGCTATTATTATTCCAACTTTATTGATGAGAGAATTGTGTCAAAGAACAAGTTAAGCAACTTGGTCAAAATCATGAAGAAAGTGGTAGACCTGGTGTTTTAACCCAGGCAATTCAACTTCAGAAAACATGCTTTTCACCATTACATTATACAGTCTCTCCCATACCTCATGCATAGCTCGTAAGATGCAAACAACAATAGTTAGCTTCTGAAGTGGTTGCACCAAAGTCTATCTTTGGGAGCTGGTATGGGAGGTGTTGATTGAAGGTAGGTGTATACAATTATTAATACCGCTAACACCATAATGATACAGGAGTTCAAACTTGTATTTGATGTATTTTGTTTTTAATGTAAAATAGTAAATCAGGCTTGAAAAAAAGTAGGTAAACGTGCTTACATATTATTTCATTCAGTATCTTTTAAATCTCATATTATTGATCTCTAAGATATTCTGCCCTCTTTTAACAACCTAATTTTATTAAAGACCTGAGGATATACACTTTATTGCATTACCAGTCAATATTAAAAGCCATAAAAGTGTTTTCTTTAAATGAACAAAGCAGGCAGATATCTCTAATGTAAAACATCTGTTTGACAGAATGTGGTTCATAAGCTTTTTTTTTTAGCTTCTTAGAAATATCTTTATTATAAATTTTCTTAAACACTTCGCTGCATGCATTACAGAATGAGTATCACCTATAAGCTTCTATCAGCAACTAGCTGTCATTTTAATATGTCTTTTGTTGTAGGCTTTGCTATTTCTTCAGTCTTGACTCATGTCTAATTATAACATGGCAAAATTATGAAGATTTCTTATAATAACTTGCCCTTGTTTTTACAAAGAACTTTACCATATGAACAAAATATATTACTATTTCAAAATACTCCAAATATATTTCATATGAAGTTTTAAGAAACATTACCATTTTCCTTTCATATTATTTTTTGCGAGATGTGATTTTAAAGCTATCTAATTTTAAAACTGAGAGTGACCAGAGTTACTTAGTCCAATCCCCTGATTTTTAAAAATCAGCAAACTGAGTTCCAAATGGATTATTTTTCATTGCTGTTATCTTGGTTTGTGAGACAAATGAAAGACTTGACTGAAGGATGTCTTTTTATGTTCACAACTTGCTGAGTTTTCTTTGGTATTTGAGAAGAAATCATGAGTATATCCCATAATGAAATATATAATTGAATAATCTCTAAGAGTTCAAATAAAAACATGCTTTGGAATAAGATGAAAACAATTTGGACTAATAGAAGTTTTCCCAATAGTTGGGAATAGCTCAGAGAATTTAATCTTGAAATATCTCAGGGCAGGTACTGCTCTGTGGCAGTAAACACTGTTCTTATATACCACAAAACAGTATCTATTGAATATTTCTCATATGAAATATACAACCAGAAGGAAAATGATTCATGTTCGTGAAAACAAATAAACACATTATTTGATTTGATATTCTGAAACAGTTTTTAAAATTTTTTAAAAAGCCCTTTTTGTTTGTGAAAATAAAACATACATCACTAAGAATTTTTTAAAAACAAGCTTTTAGTATGTGTTCTGTTTTTATGGAATTTAAACAGCTATTGAGGAAAGATCCAAAATAAATAAAGTTCCATAATAATATATCTCCTATGTCTGCACTTAGGCATTCTGGAAAATATTTAAAGAAAGATTACAATGACAGTTTTTTACTCTTGACTTTGTAGGATATATAACTTACAGTGGAGTCATATAAAAATATCAAGAAGATATTCATAACAATCAGAAGTAAATGTGAAAATTCCACCTGGTGCATAAAATCACAAGATTATAAAGGGATTACCCTAACATAACACTCAGGAAAAATCCCTCATCAAAATGAGATATTGCTGCACCATAAAATTTAATCAACCACAATTACTGAGTAAAACTCTAATTATACTTAAGTCAAAGGAAAGAAAAACAGCCTTCAAGACTATTTCTAGAAGTATATGGTGTTCATAATCAGGATGAAAATACTGTTTCTTTGAATAAAAATCTAAAAATGAAATTGGGTTGCATTATAACTCTTTTATTAGTGATTGTTAATAAAAATATATGACCAAAAAAGTCAATATTGATGGCACAGACATGAGGAAACACAGCATAATTTTGTATAATGTGGTCTGAAGTAAATCACAATCTATATAGGGAATTATAATAAAATGTTTGGCTAGTGGGGACGTTATTTAGCTTTAAATATTCAGTAATTTTTAGCAATTTACCTAATTTAAATATAAATTAATTGGAAGAAAGCTTACCTATAAGCTGGAGAAATAGACAGTGAATCTATTATGTAGAAAGTAACCACAGTGGGGCGCCTGGGTGGCTCAGTCGTTAAGCGTCTGCCTTCGGCTCAGGTCATGATCCCAGGGTCCTGGGATCGAGCCCCACATCAAGCCCCACAGCGAGCCCCACATCAATCCCCACAGCGAGCCCCACATCGGGCTCCCTGATCAGCGGGAAGCCTGCTTCTCCCTCTCCCACTCCGCCGGCTTGTGTTCCCTCTCTCGCTGTGTCTCTCTCTGTCAAATGAATAAATAAAATCTTTAAAAAAGAAAGAAAGAAAGAAAGAAAGAAACCACAGTAAAAATGAAATGACCCGTTTCTTATCTTTTATCAGCTAAATGGTATTATATGTGCAATCTCCGTGTGGTAAAGTGTTATGCCTTATAAGGATAATTCAATTTCCTTTACTATAGAAGCTAAATGGACATAAAAAGTTAAGCTGAATTTTTTCATTCTTGGAGACAAAGGATTATTAGATACTATGTTTGTTTATTTTTTTTAAGATTTTATTATTTATTTATTTATTTATTTGAGAAAGAGAGGAAATGGGGGAAGGGCCATGGGGGACAGAGAGAATCTCAAGCAGACTCCCTGCTGAGCATGGAGCTGACTCAGGCTCAGTCTCAGGACCCTGAGATTGAGACCTGAGCCAAAATCAAGAGTGGGCTGCTTAACTAATTGAACCACCCAGGTGCCCCTATGCTTATTTATTTTTTAGTAAATATGGCTTGAGTGACTAGAAAAACTATAAAATGCTTGTTACTTACATAAATATTTTAAAGGGGGTATCTTTTCCTTATAAGGAGACAAACTTTTGTACAAGAGACATTCTTGTGAAATCTCTGCAAGAAGAGAGTGCAAGATTTAGGGTCATTTATCTGGAAAACATCAATAATGATGAAAACAACCCCAGTTGCAGGTGCATATGAATTCTTTAGAAATTTTTAAAGTGTACACTTCAAGAACTTAGCACACATGAATTGGGGATATAAAACCTGAAAGACTCAAATATGTAATATCCAATTGGTGAGAAGCTCAAATAATTGTCGTGATGGCCTAAATGATCTCAGAGTGTAGTCATGATAGCCTCACAGAGGGGAACATAGATTTTTCAGAAAGTTCAAGCTTATAGGACAGTTACTTCATGTGAAATGTGTCACACTTAGCCTGGAGAACAGGAAGTACTCACAGAATAAATGAAAAGAGAAATATTAGATGACTAATACAGGGATTATTAATGCCCATTTCTTTGTGTTTTTCCTTCATAATTTTCTCACTAGTAGATATGTCACATCCCTCATCATACCATTAATGTGCTACATTAGCCTCTTTATCACAAAAATGTTTGGGATTTGGAGAATTTCACATTTAAAATCTAGCCAGGATGTTTATCATCATACACTAAGTCACAATTCAGCCCTTGTCTTTTTTAGTTATTGTGAAAGCTCTGATGAATAGAATAATGGTTTTATCTTCTCTTATTAAACTGGCAGGCGGGTATATTATACTCAGTGTACACTATGAACAATGTCATTTATAGTTTCACTTTCAATAATAGTGTTGAAACCAAGTGCATTAATTCATGAGAATTGAGTAAGACAATTATGAATAAATTGTTTTTCAATCTGATAGAAGGAACATGTCCTTAGAACAGGCAGTTTTAGTCTAAATTCCAGGTATTTTCATTTAAAACGATCTTCTGATTCCCATTTCTTTTCTATTGTAGGATATAGTCTGTCATTTTGTTTTTTTTTAACCTAGTAGTAACACTACTCCTGTTCTAGGAACAGAACACTAATTCTCCTTTACATGCGGTTGTTGGGAATGTCTCCTCCAAGATTATATATCTGATTGGCACTGCCAAACAGAAATCACTTTCCCTAGCCAAGGTGTGGTCGGGTTATCTCTCTTGGGAATATGAACTTTGAGCCAAATGTAGACACAAGAACAATCATGTTGTTTCAATGAGCTTATCCAGTGGTTCCTGCTACTGAGATCTCAAGAGCCATTCTAGCTCCTATCCTCCCCAAAACCTAGTTCTTCAACTTTTTCTTTTATTTTATGACATAATCTATTTCCTTCCAATAATTTCCTTTTTGCTGGATTTAGCCAGAGTCTATTTACTTTGCTTTCAAATAAAGAAATTTAAGTTTCATCATTATTACATACATTCATTATCACCCCATTTACTATTCTTTCATTAATTCACTCATTCATCTAATAAATATACATTGTGAAGCAGGGTGTCTGATATGCAATTAGGAAAACATACTTCCTCCCTTAAGGAATTTGACATCTGATGAGATAGACTAGACCAGATAGCAAATATTTTAGGCTTTGTGGGCCATATTATCTCTGTTGCAGCTACTCTGAAGGTGTAGTACAAAAGCAGTAATAGACAATATGTAAATGAAATGGAGGGGATGTGTTAAAATAAAACTTTATTTAAAGACACTGAAATGATATGCATATTTCATAAAATTTTTATATTCTTGAAATATTTAAAAAAATTTTTTACCAAAAAAATTAAGAAACATTCTTAGTTTGTGAAATAGGCGGTGTAGTATATGTTGCTGATTCCTGAGATGCACAGAAAAAGAAAACAGTTACTTGTAAGCAGTAGAGTTAAGTAGTTGAGCAGTTGAGTAAGGAAGGCTGTTTTAGTAGTAAATACAAGGTAACATGGGGTTGTAGAGATATGACCATAACTCAGTATTTGAAGGAAGAAAAAATGGGGAAAGCCTCCTCAAGGAATTGCATTAAGCTATGCCTTGAGAATAGAGTAGGAATAAGCTCACAAAAGAGGAGACAACAGTCAGAGGGAACAGCAATTATGAATGCTCACAGGAAAGGCAAAGAATTGCAACCTAACATGGCTGGGCACATGTCCTGGAGAGTGTGAGAGAAGGAAGTAGTTGGAAGAGGGGGCTGGAAAGTAAAGCTAGAGTCTTAAGAATGGCCTTGGCACTTAGTTTTCCTGTAGGGATACTGAACATGTCCTTATCACACAAGCAAAAAGAAATAATTCCAGGGTGACTAGTAGGGGAAGATAACCTTTGAAGGACAGCTATTAAGAATTAGTCATTATAGGGCACCTGGGTGGCTCAGTTGGTTAAGCGTCCAATTCTTGATTTTGGCTCGGGTCATGATCTCAGGGTCTTGAGATCAAGCCCCCGTTGGGCTCCGCATCCAGCAGGGTGTCTGCTGGAGATTCTCTCTCTTTCCCTCTCCCTTTCCCTACCCACTTTCACATGCTCATTCACTCTCTTTCTAAAATAAATAAACAAATCTTTAAACAAAAAAGAATTAGTCATTGTAAGATTGAAGGCATGTTGTTATATTTCCTAACATTTTATGTTTTCATTTTGCGTGCTATTTATTTTAAATTCTTATGGGAAAGAACATAGAACAATTTTCAGTTACTCTAAAATTTTAATTTGGACCAATTTGTAACTAGGTTTAAGTGTTTTGGATTCCAATTTAAGAGCAATGGGGAATCACTGAAAACGTTTAAGCAGAAAAAACATGATATAATCTTCGTTTTTGAAACATGACTCTGGTTTTAATATGGATATGACTTAAGGGACTGTGACCTTCCAGTAGAGAGATGATGATGGTCTAAAATAAAGGAATGATGGGTGCCTGGGTGGCTCAGTTGGTTAAGCGACTGCCTTCGGCTCAGGTCATGATCCTGGAGTCCCGGGATCGAGTCCCGCATCGGGCTCCCTGCTCAGCGAGGAGCCTGCTTCTCCCTCTGACACTCCCCCCTCTCATGTACTCTCTCTCTCTCTCTCTCTCTCATTCTCGCTCTCTCAAATAAATAAATAAATCTTTAAAAAAATAAAAATAAAAATAAATAAAATAAAATAAAGGAATGATGATGGAAATGGAGAGAAATGGATCCACATCTAGTGTATTAAATAGAGATTAGAAAACCCTTAGGAACTCACTGATAAGAAGAGTAATTGTGAGGATAGAAGCAGGGATGACTGCTGGGTTTCTGACTGGCACAAACTCTATGGCCATCTTCACTACATAGGGAACATAAGAGGAAGGAAAGCAGATTTTGCAGGGAAAAGAGTTTGGATTTGACATATTGAGGCTGGCATGCTTTTAGACTTTCAGAAAAGAGATCTGGATTACTGCATTTGCTGTATAACACAGTGTTTTGGAAATTCAGTATAATTAAATTTTCTAAACTCATATAATGTGTCAGGCATTTTGCTGAAATCTTTGCATGCATTTTTCATTAATCTTCACAAAACTTACAGACTTACGATTATTATTGTTATTATTATTGCTACATTATTAGTGAGAAACTGAAGGTTTTATAGGTTATGTAACTTGCTAAAATTTTTGGAATTAGAAGTAGATGGCAAAGGTGTGATTTGGGCATCGGATTTGTTCGTTTCAAGAAGCAACACTCTTAATTACTTTGCTGATTCAAACAAGTGTAATAGGAGAAATGGTTACTTTCCAGGTTGAAGTAAGTAATTCAGGGAAGAGAAGTCAGGCAAGATCTTCTTATTTCAGAAAGACAATTAGAAAAATAATAGTGATTTTGTTTGCCAAGTGTTTTAAACATCTCCAGTAAGTGACAAATAGTAGAATGATTGACTATAAATGTTATTCCTGTAAATCTACATAAACTTTATCAGTTTAGATCCTATGAAATTTCAATGTGCTTGTGGGTCCTTTTACACATTGTTCAGGAATTTGCCCAAATTAGCTGGTATTACCAAATAGACTTTCTCAACACAAATCATGACTGGTAATAGTTCTTTTGACCACTATGGGCACCTAATTCAACACCAGTAGTTAATACTAAGTGTAGCAAGTATATGACATAATGACGATGCAGTATGTATAAGGATTATGTCCTCTTGGGTTAGTATGGCAGACCAGCTTAGACCAAGATTTTCCTTTAGAAACAAGAGCATGTATTTAAACATAGCAAGAGGAAAATAACAATCTCTCTTTTCTTTGCCATCAAAATTGAAACAGAATGTGTTGGATGCTAGGAACTACATTAATGCATAAATTTTACAGAATACACTCATCTCCCCTTTCTGCCCACTAATATAATTTATAATGCAGTAATAGCCATCATTTCTTAAAGATGTGATGCCCATAAAAGCTCCCCATCCTCTTCTCTCTGTAGACGCTTTAGAATGATCTGTGCTATTAGGTAACAGGTAGCTTTTTTTGTTACATATATTTCACACAGTGAATGATATGACCAAGTGGAGAACTTGCACACCTCAATTTTGACTAATGTATAAAGGAGCTATCGGAACTAAAAATCAAATACGAGATTCCTTCTCCATCAAGAAAAAAGTAGCAATTTAACAAATGAGGAGAATCATAACTTCCTTCTACATCAGGGTTTCTCAATTTTGAAATTATTAATAGTATTTTGGACTGAGTAATTCTTTGTTGTGGAGGCCCTAACAAGATTAAATAGCATCACTGGATTCCACTCACTAGATTCCAGTAGTACCTGTTCCATCATGACCATCAAAAATGTCTCCAGATATTGCCAAACATCCCCCATGGGGCAAAATTATTCCTGGTTAAGAACTACTGCTTGATATAAAATGTCCTAAATCATAAGAGTGCCCCTAATGTATTTACTTTATACTTTTGCCTCATTTATTAACATTATCTAATCAATTCATAAGAACACATAGAATATTTATGGGACATATTTTGTAGGTGAATAGGACGGAATTAGTGAATATAAGATATAACAATTCTATCAGCCTAGATTAAGATACTGGGAATTCTGTCACATGAAATTTTGACAGGTATATTTGATTTAATACAATTACTTTTGAGAATTTTTCCACTCTGCAGGAAAATTAACCTTGAAGTGGATAAGTTTAGAGCATACATGTATGAGAAGTGAAGGAACAATAAAAATAAAAAAAGGAACAGAAATTTAACAGAAGTTTAAAAGAATTACCATGCAAAAGAAAAAGGAAAATAATTGGAAGTTGGAGAATGCAATTCTCAAAGCTCTTCTTCCAAGAAACAGTGGTCTCTGAGCTCACTTCAGAGAAAATTTAAGTCACATGTGGTGGAATTGACTGTTTAGGTTTTGCACAGATTGATTGTTCTATTCTGCATCAGACAGGAAAATTATGCAATCTTGTTGAACAATTAGAACACTCTGAGTAAAGCAGTAAAACTTTACTAAAATAAGAAAAATTGCCTAACATGTGAGACAATTTTAATTCAAAATGTAAAGAACTCTCTGCAAAAACTGTTTACCATGAAAACAACCTCAAATTCTGCATAGATTGTTGTGTTTTCTGTGTGTGTGTGATTTAAGAGAGTAGTTGGAATGATCACAATTTTTAGCAGACTAGAAATAAATTAAAACTGTTATCACAGTTTTATATTCTCAAATGAATGCCTGCATTTCAAGGAACAAAATGCAGTAGATATAGGATGTCATTGTGTTGAATTATTTAATAAAGGCATATTAATTTCAAACATGCTTTTACTTGTGCCCGAAAGTTTTCCATGATGGTTTTGGAACAACTGAAAAGAATTTTTACCTGAACATGATTTAATCTTCATTATTAAAAGCCACTAACAAAGGCACTTTTGTAGATTGCAGTAAATTCAGTTCTAAAATTGGAGATTGACAACATCCCGTGAGCAAGGAATAAGCCAGAAACACTCATTACCTCACTTGTACCTTCATAAAAGATCCATTACTTTTTAATTGTATCTTTGTACATTATTTTGATTTTATTTAAGATTGAATATATGTATATTAAAAGATAAGTTAAAGTTAATAATAGCCTACCATTTTAGTATTATATACTCATAATCATGGCATAAAGAACACTTTCATATGTCATCTGCTATAACTCTCACCAGTTGACTTAAACTAGCAAGAAAAAATTTATTGCTATTTTGCAGAGGCAAAATGTTAGGGTTGGCTATATGAAATGATCATTTAGAGTTCATAATTAGAAAAATTTGAGGCTCGAGGGGCACCTGGGTGGCTCAGTCATTAAGCGTCTGCCTTCGGCTCAGGTCATGATCCCAGGGTCCTGGGATCGAGTCCCACATTGGGCTCTCTGCTTGGCGGGAAGCCTGCTTCTCCCTCTCCCACTCCCCCTGCTTCTGTTCCCTCTCTTGCTGTGTCTCTCTCTGTCAAATAAATAAAATAAAATCTTTTTTTTTTTTAAAAAAGGAAGAAAAATTTGAGGCTCGAATCCAAAGCAAGTAAGCAACCTCTTGAGTACGTTGAAATTTACAGATAAAGTTACGCAAATGTTAGTGTAACTCTACTTTGTCCTTAGCAAGCTTTACAAAGCCTGTTTCAGATAAGTTTCATGATATTATACACCCGTCATGTTTAAATTTCTGTCTATGCTTTCCAGCATGCTTTTGTTTTTATATAAAATATCTCCTCTCCTCTCTGACCTTATTTGTCTACTCACCTTTCCAGACACACATAGATTGCAGGATCACTATAAACATTTTTGAATAATAGTTTATAAATATCTTTCCACTCACTTTCTAGAGCTTTTTAGAGTCATCACATTTGATATGCACCTAATTACATTGTATACTGTGTTCTTTGCTGTCAGTTTAAGTCTGTTTTTCTTATCTCCTCAACTATATTGTAATTTATTTATTTATTTTTAACTAACTGTATTGTAATTTGTTTGAAAAAGGGATACATATGTTCATCATTATTCTATATCTCAAAGAGTGAATTGAATCATATATGTATATGTATATATACAATGATTAATTTTATACTGGTCTTTAGTTCTATATTAATATTTTGATGATAAAATTCTATGTTCATCAATTATTTATTGACATAAATTATTTTAAGCCTTGTGGGCTGGCTACCTTTGTTACTCTTATTAACCTCATCTTGGTGATAGGTTATATATATACACACACTCATTCTCCTTCTCTCTCTGTCTCTCTCTTTCTCTCTCTCTCTCTCACACACACACACACACACACACACACAGAAATATCATGCCCAAGCCCATGTCCTCAGGAACTTGTTTTCTTGTCATTGGCCATAGGATCACTCTTCTTTTCTCTTAATTAATGTTACCTTTCAATGGAAATTATGCCTTGAGCATATTTATAAAATGTGTGTCTTATGAGGATTTAAAAATTATGATAATGAAAATGATCTTGGATATTTCAGAAGTAAGATGCAGAAACTAGGGCGCCTGGGTGGCTCAGTCGTTAAGCGTCTGACTTCGGCTCAGGTCATGATCCCAGGGTCCTGGAATCGAGTCCCACATTGGGCTGCCTGCTCGGCAGGAAGCCCGCTTCTCCCTCTCCCCCTCCCCCTGCTTGTGTTCCTGCTCTCGCTGTCTCTCTTTGTCAAATAAATAAATAAAATCTTAAAAAAAAAAAAAAGATGCAGAAACTATTTTTGTCAGGCAAGTCTTTGCTTACCACCAAACTATACTACATTATTGTTTCAACTTCAATGTCTAGAACACACTTTCTAGGTTAAAGTTGGAATATATATATATATATATGTATGTGTGTGTGTGTATATATATATCTATATATCTATATCTATCTCAATATACTCCAACAAACTTCTGAAGAAAATATAGGAATTTTTTTCTAATTTTCAAAGCACAAGATTATATATGCTCATAAAGAATGCCCAAGCTAATTTCTAACTACCTAGATAATGATATATATGACACTTGGGGTTTTATTCAGAAGATTGCCTGTCATTCTCCAGAAATGATAATTACTATTTTACTAATACAAAATACATTCTCATTTATTGAGTCCTTTCAGGGAATATAATACTATTTGTAGAAAGAAGCAAATTAAAAACAATCTTGTTCTACTTTATATTATAAATAGCTTTCCTAATAAATAATATGCATATAATATTTAAAGGACCATAAATGAAGGATTCATTTTAAAAAAAATTTATTGACTCGGCAGTCGAGTCGTTGCTTTGGCCAGACCAGGACGTGTGGCCCGCTGCGCCCTGTCTTTGCACCCTGTCACTCCCACCCGCCCGCAGGATGGCCCACAAGCAGATCTACTACTCAGACAAGTACTTCAACGAGCACTATGAGTACCGGCATGTCATGTTACCCAGAGAACTTTCCAAACAAGTCCTGAAAACCTATCTGATGTCTGAAGAGGAGTGGAGGAGACTTGGTGTCCAACAGAGTCTAGGCTGGGTTCATTACATGATTCATGAGCCAGAACCACATATTCTTCTCTTTAGACGACCTCTTCCAAAAGAGCAACAAAAATGAAGTCTATCTGGGGTCGTCAATTAAATCTTTTTCAAATTTAATGTATATGTGTATATAAGTTAGTATTCAGTGAATACTTGAAAAATGTACAAATTGTTGATCCATACCTGTGCATGAGCTGTATTCTTCACAGCAACAGAGCTCAGTTAAATGCAACTGCAAATAGGTTACTATAAGGTGTTTAAGATAAAATTTCTTCTAGTCGGTTTTTCTCTTAATATAATTGTCTGTTTGACTTTACATGTTACTTTTGTTAAATAAAGTTTGTATGTTGCATTTATAGAGATAAATAAATAAATTGACTCTTACTTTGGTCTCTAACTTATACATAGCCTTTTAACCATAAGTCGTTCTATTAATGGAAATGAAAAAACATGTTTTAAATTTTATATGAATGATTACTTTTCTTTTTGGATTGTTACAGTAATATATATTCATAAAATAACTAGAAGTGAATACATATTCATATAAATAAACTACTGTTTAGATGAATAAATGGGGATAAGGAACAAATTTTCCTTAAAGAATAGTTTCAAATTTTATATATATACTCATATACTCATATATGTGCATATGTATATATACACATCTATAATAGGACCCAGATATAGATACATCCACATGCAAAAAAATAATAATTTCGTACTTGGAGTTCCAAACCAATACTACGTTGCTTATTGTTAAAATTATCCCAGTTTTGGTTGTTGAGAGCTTTTACAAATTGACTCCTATGCTGCTTCAACATACCCCCATACATTTTTTTTTAGCTGTTTGGCTTTTGTTGTTGTTGTTGTTGTTGTTGTTGTTTACTTTCTGGCACTACCAGCATGATGTGCCTTAGTGCTAGAACCAGCCATTTCTTCAAGCAGACCCAATTTCTTTCATTGGAAAACGGTACCTATTGCCTTTGAACATTGGTAAAAATTATTTTTGTTTTTTAAGATTTTATACTTAAGTAATCTCTATACCCAAGGTGTGGCTTGAACTCACAACCCCAAGAGCAAGAGTTGCATGCTTTACCAACTGAGCCAGCCAGGTGTCCCTGAACACTGATAAAAATTATTAAATTATTACAAAATTAAAATTATTTCAGAATTCCATTATTCTAGAACAAACCTAAAATTATTACAGAATTTTTTATTTTAAATCAACTGGCTACCTGTGTTTGGGAGCTAGACAAATGAGATTAGATGTGCTAGGTGCTGTTCTACTAGTCCTAGACGTCACTGATTATATTCAGATATATTCTTAAGAAGTGAGTAAGCACTCAGAGACTAGAGATTGTCTTTTGGGGGCCAAATCTTAGCTCTGTGACTTATTTTGGCAAATTTCTCTTTTCCTCTCTTCCTCATCTGCAAAATGTCTCTATTAGAGGGCTACTGTGAGAATCAATTGAGAAGACCAAGAACAGTGCTTAGTACAGAGTAAATGTCTAATAAATGTCATCATTGTTGTTATTGAATCTTTACAAATAAGTGTTATTTCTTCTGTGCCTGACACCCATTATATTTTTTAATTATTTGTGAAAGGAACAATACTTTCCAAACCTAATACTTTCTCCAGTTATATCTTGTGCTTGTATTTAGGTTTTTGTATAGTGTTTATGCTTGAAATGAGTTCCCCATTCAGCAAGCAGCACCATGAGTTTCCTTCAGAGTCATAAAATTAGGGGTGTCTTATTTTCACAGGGCTCCTGATTAGGCTTACTTTCCCTGGAGGGAATCGCGGCTCTCCCAATGCCTTGGATTCTCTTTGTTGAGTCAGCTGACTACCAGAGCCTCTGTCTCAGCTCAGAGCAGACAAGGGGCCCTAAATGGCAGATTCAGCACTCTGATCCCTTGTATTTGATGATTTTTTTTAAATTTCTGTAATTATGGCATTTTCCCCTGATAATTTATTCTCTATTGATACAGATTATAAGAAATTCTTGTTTTTTTTAAATATTTTATTTATTTGATAGAGAGAGAGATGGCGAGAGCAGGAACACAAGCAGGGGGCGTGGGGGAGAGAGAAGCAGGCTTCCCGTGGAGCAGGGAGCCTGATGTGGGGCCTCGATCCCAGGACTCTGGGATCATGACGTGAGCCGAAGGCAGACACTTAACAACTGAGCCATCCAGGCACCCCGTTATTGTTTTTCTTTTTTATAGATTTAATTCATTTACTTCAGAAATTTTCTATCAACATATCCCCTGCTATTCACACAAAATTGTAGTGTTACATCTCATCTTGAATTCATGCCATGTGGTCTATGATAGAATGGGCAGCATGCTGATTCAGTCATGTTTTTAAAATGGGCAAGTGCCTACAAGTTGTGATACTTCCAAATTCCAGGATAAACCTGACATAGAGCCAAGCTATGTTGGGTTCTGTAATTTAACAACTGTTACTTGAATGCAGTGAATTTTTCATTTTAGGGTTCCTCAAGTATACAGATATATGTATATAGGTGTGTGTTTATATTCATGTAAACATCATAAGCAACTGAAAATAAATATTTAACCTTTTAAATTATAAGTTCTATATAAAAGCTGTGGGCAATAATATTTTTTATAATGACCTCATTGCAATTATGTTTTAATGACCATTGTATTAGTTTTCTATTGCTGCATAACAAATTACTTCAAATAATGCTTAAGACATAAATTTATTATCTTGCTGTTTGCATGAGTCAGGAGTCTAGGCATCTTAGTTGTGTCCTCTTCTCAGATGTCGCAAGGATGAATGGAGGTGTTGGCCAGTGGTTACATCCTCATTTGAAACTTGGGGTCCTCTTCTAAGCTTATTCAAGTTCCTGGCACAATTCAATTCCTTGTATTTGTAGGACTGAGGCCCTCAGCTTCTAGAAGCTGTCTTCTACATAGGTGGTTTAAAAAGTGGCTTTTGTTTCTTTAAGGCCAGCGACAAGCATCTCTGCTACTTCAAGTCTCTCATAAAATGCCTGGATTCTCTTTTAAAGAGCTCACGTGGTTAGGTCATATGCACCCAGGGTAATCTTCTTTTGATTAGAGACTTTAATTATATCTCTAAAAATGTCTTTACTTTCTATCATATTCTACTGGTTAAAATAAGGAAAAGATAGAGAATATCTACAAAAAGGGAAAGATAGAGAATATCTACAAAAAAGTCTACAGCTAACATCATACTTAATGGTGACAAACTCAAAGCTTTCCTGCTCAGATCAGGTACAAGACAAGGATGTCCCCTCTCACCACTACTTTTCAATATTATCCTGGAAGTTCTAGCTAAAGCAATAAGATGATAAAGGAAAAAGACACAGATTGGGAAAGCTGAAACAAAACTCCCTTTGTTTGCAGATGACATGATCATCTATGTAGAGCTGAAAGAATTGACAAAAGAAATTCTGGAATTAATAAGTGATTATAGTAAGGTTGCAATACACAAGGTTAATATGCAAAAGTCAATCACTTTCTTATATACCAGGAATGAACAAATGGAATTTGAAATAAAAAATACAATACTATTTATATTAGCAACCAAAAACATTGAAATACTTATGTATAAGTCCAACAAAATACATACATGATCTATATGAGGAAAACGATCATACTCTAATGGACAAAATCAAAGAACTAAATAGATGTAGAGATATTCCATATTCATAGATAGAAAGACTCAATATTGCCAAGATGTCAGTTCTTCCCAAATTGATTTATAGATTCAATGCAATCCCAGTCAAAATCCTAGCAAGTTTTTGGTGGATATTGACTAAATGATTATAAAGTTTATATGAGAGAAAAAGATCCAGACTAGCTAACACAATTGTAGAAGAACACAATCAGAGGACGACTATCTAAATTCAGGACTTAAAATAAAGCTATGAAAATCAAGACAGTGGGGTATTAGTGAAAGAATAGACAAATAGGACAATAGAGACCCCAGCTATAGACCCACATAACAGAATAGAGACCCCAGCTATAGACCCACATAAAATATCAGTTGATCTCTGACAAAGCAGCAAGGGTAATAAAAGGGAACAAAGTCTTTTAACAAATGGTCCTGGAACAAGTGAATATCCACATGCAAAAGAATGACTTTAGACACAGACTTTATACGCTTCGCAAACACTAACTCAAAGTCAATCATAGACCTAAATGCAAAACTCTAAAACTCCTAGAAGATAACAGGAGAAGACCTAGATAAGCTTGGGGTGTGGCTATGACTTTTTAGATATAGCATCAAAGGCAAGATCCACGAAAGAAAGAATTAATAAGCTGGACTTCGTTAAAATGAAAAAAAAAAAAATCTCTGTGAAAGGCAATGTTAAGAGAATGAGAAGACAAGCCACAAAGTAGGAGAAAATATCTGCCAAAGACACATCTGACAAAGGAAGGACTGTTATCCAAACGTATAGAATTTTTAAACCTCAATAATAAGAAAACCCAGTTAAAAAATGGGCAAGAGGTCTAAATAGACACCTCATCAAAGAAGACATACAGATGGCAAATAAGCACATGAAAAGATGCTCCACATCATATGTCATTAGGGAAATCCAAGCTAAAACAACGAGATACCAATACACACCTATTAGGATGACCAAAATCCAGAACACTGACAACACTAAATGCTATAAGGATGTGCAACAAAAGGAACCCTCATTCATTGCTGGTAGGATTACAAAGTGGTACAGCCACCTTGGAAGACAGTGTGGCAGTTTCTTACAAAACTAAACATACTTTTACCATATGATCCAGCGATCACACTCCTTGGTGTTTACTCAAAGGGGATGAAAGCTTACATCTGCACAAACCCCGGTACACAGATATTTATAGCAGCTTTATTCATAATTGCCAAACCTTGGAAGCAACCAAGATGACCTTCAGTGGGTGAATGGATAAATAAGCTCTGTTACATCTAGACAATGGAATATTATTCAACACTAAAAAGAAATAACCTATGAAGCATGAAAAGAAATGGAAGAAACTTAAATACATATTACTAAGTGAAAAAGCCAGTGTGAAAAGGGTATATAGTGCAGGTTGTCAACCATAATATATTCTGGAAAAGGGAAAACTACAGAGACAGAAAGAAAGGTCAGTAGTTGTCAGAAGTTGGGGTAGAGACCAGAGGCATGAATAGGTGAAACACAGAGGATTTTTTAGGGCAGTGAAAATACTCTTCTAGTTACTATAATGGGTACATGGCATTATACATTTGTTTAACCAATCGAGTGAACCCCATGTAAACTATGGTCTTCTTGTGATAATGATATGTCATCAATTTTAACAAATGTATCACTCTGGCGGGGGATTTGTTAATGGGGGATGTTACATATGTGTGAAGGCAGGGAGTAGATGATAAATCTCTGCAGCTTTTCCTCAATTTTTCTGTGAACCTAAAACTCCAAAACAACAACAACAACAACAACAGTCTTAATGAAAAAACAAAGCAAAATGTCTGTCTGCATTCAAGAAGGGATTACACAAAAGTATACCAGGGGTGAGAACCATGAGTCCTGGAACAAGTGATCTTGGATTCTGCCTACTTGTATAAATTCATACAACCTAACAGACCTCCCTTTTTGTGCCTTACTTTATCTAACTGTCATGCAAAACCACCCTGTTCACTCTGCTGATCTACTTTGTATAGTAGGGAAGGAAGAAAACAGCTGAAGACCAGTTTCTCCTAAAATGAAATACAAGCTGTGAGTACTCAATATTTTTTTCCAGTATAAATTTTCTATTCCCATCATAGAATTCAATGAATTCAAATATATATAATTATACTATACCCAAAACATTCCATAATGATGATCAAATAAATGATCCACCTTCACTTTTTATAATCTAAGTGTTACTTGCCATTTTTCTTCACACAATGAGCTAAGAAATGCAAGGAAAAAATGTGCCTTATTTGACATTTAAAAAAATTAATAATATATAAATAGACTTGTTAAAACAAATTTTGATCCTAGTTAGATATGTCCTTAGAAAGCAAAGTAATTAACCTTTTTAACTTGAGTGTATTGAGATACTATGAAAAGTCATTTTTTTAAAAGTACAGGAACTCTAAAACTTCCACTGCCTTCGGCTCAGGTCATGATCCTGGAGTCCCTGGATCGACGCATCGGGCTCCCTGCTCGGCAGGGAGTCTGCTTCTCCCTCTGACCCTCCCCCCTCTCATGTGCTCTCTCTCATTCTCTCTCTCTCAAATAAATAAAATCTTTAAAAAAAAAAAAGTGGCTTATTTAAAAAAAGAAGTGGCTGATTTAAAGATATTATGAAAATAAGTTATTCTTTTCTATACTTTGATTCTCAGGGGGAAATATTAAAAGAAAATAAAAACCCTCTTTACATGGAACATGACATTTAAGATTGTTATCCCCATATATAAAAGTATAGTAGGCCAACCTTTAATTTCTATGAACAACTTTCATCAGGTGAGTAGTTATTTTTAAAATATAGCTGTTCTTGAAACAAATTCTATCTTGTTTACTGCCAATCTATTTTTAATGACATCTTTTCTCTCTCTAGTCCAGTATATTTTGGCTATATATATATATATATATATATAATTCTTTTCTAATTTTCAGTGTTGCTCTTTTCTTCACCTATGGCAATGTTTTGCAATGGAATTGGCATTTTCATTTATTTTTCTTTTAAAAAAAATGCTGTTGTTACAAAATGCTAAATTTTATTGATATTAGCAATAGCAAATAATAAAAAACAGAATCTTGAAAACAAAATTTTAATTTAACAGAATCAGAACCTAAAGACTAAAACTTGTCTCAGTATCTAGGGACATTGAGGAACATACTCATCAGGATTCTATATAATTAAAGATATTTTTTTTGAAAAATGTAGAAAATATTATATTTTCATTTCTGTTTCTTTATTTCGTTGGTCCTGCTATAGGCAAAAGTGAAAGCATGCTGTGAAAGCACTTTAAAGCATATAGTACAGTTATGGGTTGGATTTTGTCCCCCAAAATTTGTGTGTTGAAGTCCTAACTCCCCGGGTCCCTTACAATGTGAGCTTATTTGGAAATAGGTCTTTACAGAGGTAATCAAGTGAAAATTAAGTCATAGGATGGGCCCTAATCCAATATGATTGGTGTCCTTTTAAAAGGGAAATTTGGACACAGAGAAATGCATAGAGGAAATATGATGTGAAGCGATATCACACTTCACAGCAAAAAGATGGCCGTCTACAAGCCTAGGACAGAGGCTTGGAACAGATTCTCTCTCACAGCCCTCAGAGGGAACCACCTTCCCAAGGCCTTGCTCTCAGAGGGAACCACCCTCCCAACCCCTTGCCCTCAGTCTTCTAGCCTCCAGAGCCATGAGACAATACATGTCTGTTGTTTAATCCACTCAGTTTGGGGTGCTTTGTTACGGCAACCCTAGGAAACTAATACAAGTACTTTAAAACTGCATTTTCTTGTGCTTATTAGTATTGTCTTGTGGTTATTAGTAATAATAGTAGCTTCTGGAAACCAGAAACAAGAGACAAGACTGGTATTGTCCAATGAGGGGTAGTCTTCTCTTTTACTTTTATCATCATTTATTGATCATGTCCTACATTCCATCAGCTATCATGAGTTTTGATGCCTTCATGAAGAAATAGTGTGTTAGCCTAGTGGTTAAAAGCTCATATTTGGAGTTAGACCCCCTGATTCCATGAAATTAAATTATGATTCCATTATTTACTAGCTGTGTGTTTTTATGCAGTTTACTTTATCTGTATTCATATATGCCCATATAAGTTGTGGGGCCTAGTGCAAAGTGATAATATGGGTCACCCTGTGAAACAAGCAGGAAAGAAGTATTGTTAAAAATTCTAAAATTGAAAACTTTATTTTTAAAAATATTTTATAACATATAAAATGTAATGGGGCTAATAGTGATAATGGATAACATCATAAAGTTACAAACTGTAAAAAAGGTCTTATTTTTTATATATTACAACAAATAATAATATTTCATTGTGGCATCCTGCTTCGTCATAAGATTAGTCTGACTCACTTTTCTGCAAATTCATTTATTAGGTTATTATTTAATAAAAATTTTACGTTTGCAAGAACTTAATTTTTCAACAATTTATTTGAAAATGATGTCAGTTACTATTGGCAAATGTAAGATCACAAATAATTTTTGGTAATTTTTCCTTTTGAGAAAAAACCGCTGATGTAACTAATAGAGGAATTAAGGGTATTTTGTAGACTATATTAACAGTGGGATTAATTTCTGATAAATTATTTAGAAATATAACTGTTAGTGGATCTAGAGCTCATGATCCTCATGGAACAACTATTCTAAAAAGGTTTAACTCAATGCAAATCAATTTCACATAATTCTAAATTTAATTTTAAATTTAAGTAGACCCAATGATATTTTAATGTTTCCTTCCACAATTTCTGTAATTTGTAGAGTCAATTTAAGAACTAATGAATCATTGAACACTACATCAAAAACTAACTATACAGTGGCTAACTGAACATAATAAAAATAAATAAATAAATAAATAAATAAATAAATAAATACAAAAAAAAAAAAAAAACCACCACCAAAACACAAAAAAACAAAAAAGAAACCAAAAGTAGATGCATGATGTGTGTATAATTCCAAATGCCCATTAATGCAGTGTTTTATATCTGAATCCTCAATCAGGAGGAAAAATTAATTTTAAAATTATTTTCCTCATTAATGATTGATTTATTTAAAGCTTCATATGGATATCAGGCTCTTTTCTGTCTAATACAATGGTCTTTAAACTTAATTCCTATTTTTAATGCTGTGGATATTTGCTTTTGAATATTACCTCAGTTTCCAAAGCTAGATATTCTAAACTCTGAAGAATTCTAATCACTTCCTGATAAGCTTTTTTTTTTTAAGGTTTATTTATTTATTTGAGAGAGAGAGAGAGAGAGCCTGTGAATGGGGGAGGGGCAGAGGGAGAGGGAGAGAATCTCAAGCAGACTCCCCACTGAGTGCAGAGCCCAATGCAGGGCTCCATCCCATGACCCTGAGATCAAGACCTGAGCCCAAATCAAGACTCAGACGCTTAACCGACTGTGCCACCCAGGCGCCCTCCCCGTAAGCTTTATTAAAATCCCCATATGTACCCTTTTATTTTGTAATAATACACTAACATCATATACAACCTGGGCACCAGCAGTTCTTGTCAGAGAGTTAATATCTGTGCACCTGCCCTGGCGATGGACAGTCAAGCCAACCTTCCAACACAGGGCCCAGTGCTGCCCACATATGAGGCCTCTTCTGTCTCCTATAGCTATGGCTATGGGGCCACCTTGGCCACCTGAGGATACCCTTAATTGCTCTGAAGCCTGCACGTGTGTGCTGGGCCCCTGACCAATTGCTCAATGCCATGTACCTGCCAGGCCACGATCCTAAGCTGGAATTGGCATGTGCCCCCCAGGCTATCTCCATTGCTCACTCATACTCCCTTGTCTCACAGATTCACTTGAAGTTCCAAGATAAAATTATTAAGAATTTCAAGTAATGACATCAGAGCCGTAAACCAAGTACAGGGCTCTTCTGAGAGCAAGGCCATTTACACTTGCCCTGTCTGTGTTTGCTTACTAAACTAAAAGATTAGAATAATACCTACTTTGTAGGGTTGGTGATGATACTATATTAGTTAATATATGTGACAAACTTATTAAAGGGTCTGATTCATAGCAAACACTCAATAGATTTCAGTCCTTGTATTATAATGACATACAGACTCAGTCACTGTTTCAAAAGTGTTCATAGTCCAGTTAGAGAGAAAGGTATGTGAACAACATATTACAAAAATACAATAATAAATACCACTAGGCATTGAGAATATAAAAATGTCCTGTCTACAAGGGATTTATAGAGATGAAACTAATGTACACATACAGTTCAATGTAATTAGTATAGCTTGAACTTCCACTGCGAATGTAGAAAATCTCAAAAGAATGTTACTTCTACTCTAACGTTGAAAGGGAAAAAAAAAAAAAGATAATCCATAAAATCCTAACTTTTCTGGAACCCGTGAGAAAGACAACTAGGTTAACTGAATTCCAAAGGGTGACAAGCTCCTCCAAAAAGACACTGAACAGGGGCGCCTGGGAGGCACAGTCAGTTGAGCGTCCTACTGTTGGTTTCAGCTCAGGTCGTGCCTCAAGGTTGTGAGATCAAGCCCTCTCTCAGGCTCCAGCTCAGTGTGGAGTCTGTTTCTTACCCTTTCTCTGCCCTTCCCCGCTGTGCTCTCTCTCTCTCTCTTAAGTAAATAAATAAAATCTAAAAAAAAAAAAAAAAAAAGACACTGAACAAGCAAAGTATTTTGCCTTTGGCAGAATATGGGAGGAAGTAGTGACAGACAGAAATATATGTAAGAAGGAAACAACTGAAATTTTAATGAATTTTGAAAGATTAAATGTCAGTTAGCAAAAGAATTTAAAATCCCTAGAAACTCCAGACACAAAGGTCATCTATACTTTCTCATCATCTTTTTAACATAAGCCTCTATCTTAGGCATATAAGAAAGCTTGGGATCATGAAAGGGATCTGAAGAATCAGCTGCTGGAGGATAAATATGAAATCCAGGCTCTTCTCTCAGGGGAGCAAAGTCCTTCCACTGCTGTGGCAGAGGCAAGACCATGGCCAGAATTTTGTGCTTTTGTCATGACGCAAAGCAAAACTGCTGGAGGAGGGCAGGACAATCACTTGCCCAAGATCCCCCCATTCTTACAAGACAGGGGGAGATGGAAGGAAAGCTGAGAAAATCCCACCCTGAAACTGACCTGCAGGGCTTACCTACGAATGAGATTGCAACAGAGCTGAGAAACCTCTCTGCCCCTCACGAGGTTTGCACCAAATAATAAGCAATGGCAGTCAACTGCTGGTGTAGCTTCAGAAGCACAGAGACCCTCTCTTCTGTCACACCCACGTGAGGCCTGCTCAAAGCTGATGGGGGAGGGGCTGAGCCCTCCAGCACGCCAGACTGCCCCTTAAGCTTGAGGGAGCCATGGTTCCTCCCCTCGGGCACCCAGAATCCTCTGCACCGATGGCTGGGCCATAGCAGAGAACTGCCATTAGATGGCACCAAATCTCAACCAAGCTCCAGACAGTTCTGGATTACACAGCTGTTAAGCCTGGATGCATCTTGCTAGATGTGCAGCCTAGCCCTAGCCATTTCATTATTTTTGTCATATTACAATTTAATACTATTTTTTTTCTTAATTGCCACTTGCCATTGTGACATTGGGTATCCTTTATTCCCCCTTTCTCTGCTTACTAAAACAGTGTATTCTAACTAGGTATGTGACTACTTGGGAGGAAGAGATCACACGTAACACACACACACACACACACAGAACATTCTAAGATTAAATAAATGTTCTAGCTCAATTTATCAAGAATAAAAATGTTTCTGAAGTACGGGGCACACAGGAAGAGAAGACATATCGCATGTTTTAATGTGGTTCTCTTGATCTTCAGGGATCCTAATGGAACACGGAGCTCCATTGACAACACATGCATGGTAAATATTTGCCAGATCTGGAAAATTCAGTTCTTGCTATATGACAGCTGCCAGTTATCTTAAACATAAAAGTACTTCTCTTTGTAGCAACTTTTTACTTTTAGCAGGCATGGATAATCTTGCCTAAATCAGTTATTACATCAAAGATCTTAAATGGTGATTTGCTACTTATAGATTTAGGCCTTTTTATTTCCTCTCCTTTTATTTTGGTTCCAAGAGAGAAAAAAATATAAACATGAATCATCAGCCCCCTGCTTTAGCCTGATATCAAGCTCAGAAGGCCTTAGGAGAGGGAATGAAGAGATGTTTGAGGCGAAAGATTAAGAAAAAAATAGTGAAGAAAAAAAATCATAGTTACTTGCTTAGTTCCTGGGCCTGAGCCAATTTTCAGATCCATATATATTGATGGAAGAGGTAGCCAGGTCTCTAGAAGGAAGGACCCTGCAACATGTATATCCTGTAATGATTCCCTAGTTAAAAAAAATAATTTTAAAAATAAAAAAAATTAAAACCTTTCTCATTGTAATTTGATGAATTTCCAACAGGCAAGAGTTTACATTTCTTGTTCTTTTCATCATTGGGAATTGGGTGTCTTAAACCTTAACAGGCATACATTGTGCTTACTACATTTCTTATCCTGACCTCTAACGCTCTATATGAATTTGCTCTTACTTGACCTCTCAACCCCTTCTCCAGTTCTCGTCTGTGATTAGCATAGTACAGATGCACTTGCTCTTTATTCCTCAAGCATATTCAACTTTGCTCAGCACTTCACACAAGATCATCCTGTGATTTGTTCCTTCTTGTCTTTCATTTCTTTTTTTTTTTTTTTTTTAAGATTTTATTTATTTGACAGAGAGAGACACAGGGAGAGAGGGAACACAAGCAGGGGGAGTGGGAGAGGGAGAAGCAGGCTTCCCGCCAAGCAGAGAGCCCGATGTGGGGCTCGATCCCAGGACCCTGGGACCATGACCTGAGCCGAAGGCAGATGCTTAACGACTGAGCCACCCAGGCGCCCCGCTGTCTTTCATTTCTTAACTTTGGTGTTCTCTCCACAGAGAATCCTTCCCTTTAATGTGAAGTAGCCGCTATCTGTTCTAGATGACAGGATGCTCCTTCAAGTCCATCACAGCACTGGTGATAGGGTAACAGTTATGTTTGCCTTTTCTGTTTTTCCCCAAGAGAATGGAAATTCCAGGAAAGTAGGTATCGTGGCTATCTGTTCCTTGCTATCTCCTGCCACTTAGAACAGATTGAAAACAAGATTTTGAATAAAAGAAACACCTTCAGTTTATGCACTTGTTAAACCTTTATCTCAACCTTTTTATTAGTATTAGGTATAAAATATGGATTTAAAGTTGCTTTAAAAATACAATGGACTAGGGCTTTTGCTTCCAGGAGTGGTGGTGGTGATTTGTTTCAATCCCCTGTCCAGAACAGGATTAAGAAAGCGAGTGTGTGTGTGTGTGTATCACGTTGGGATGCTAACAAGGCAATAACAGGGCCAGATTCCAGAGGAAAAGAAATAAGACCTAGAGATGTGAGTCTGCTATTTGCCTCCACTTTTCCTTTTGTGGGATCTGGCAATTCTGGAAGAGATGATTGAAAGGTTAAGAAGCTGATGAGAGTTTTTGAAAAATATACAAGAATCAAAATTAAAATTGGGTTTGGCGGTCAAAAGGGAGCATTGGTAAATCACTCTAGATTTTGATTAAAATCCAAATGGTCTACACCCTTGAAATAAGGGTAAAATAAGAAGTGAGACTCCTAACTTCAATCTCTGCCAGTAGTAAGGTAGTTCTGGTTTGTTGATGACCCGAGCCACTTATAGAAGCAAACACAAATCTGCTTCAGAGGAAATAAAATTCTTTTAGACCTTGAATATCTCTTTACATATTTGTATATTGAACATAGCAAACAATAAAGAGTAATCAGGCAAATGAAAAACAAGAGAAGGGGCGGGGGACAGACTGATGAACACAAAGAGCAGTAGTCGACTACAACAAACTACAGCTACAGTGGTTTTAGAAAGCATGCATACGTTGAATACCAAATTACCATCTCAACCTCAACCTAAAACTGCACTCTTAATTTTTGCCCCCAAACCTATTCTGCCATGGCCTTCCTTATTGCTCTCAAAGGTAACACCATGTTTCCATAGCTCAGCCCAAGACATTATTGTCATCTTTGACTTCTGGTTAGGAAGCCCTCACTCTTATTTAAAAATACAGGTAAATACATAATCTGACCATTTCTCATCACATCCACAGCTACAAGCTTGTTGCCCTATTCTCACTGAATTGTCTGGAGTCTCAAGACAGCAGTCAGGGTGATTCTATTAAAGCATACATCAAACCAGATTTTCCTCTGCAACAGTTTACCCTTTTACTCAGGACAAAGGAAGCCTTAAAATGGCTCACAATGCTCTACACCTTTCCAAATCCATGTCAAGGCCTTACAGTTTTATATCTGTACCATGAATTATATATCTCACTGGAATTTTTACTGTAATTCTTGTGCCATAGGATGTCACTTCATGTGTTTTCCTATAGTATAGGAAATGTCTACAGTGAGCCAAGAATGTTCTGTTGGCATTGCAAAAACTGCAATGGAAACTATTTACTGGAAGCCTATGTTAGTCATTTTTTTTCAAAAACTCATAATTTTGGTAGCAGAATTAGATTTTAGTCATTACAAGTGAAGATTATCTTATGTTGATTAAATGGGCATCGGCTGTTGTTTTAAATAGTAGCAGTGCTTTTAAAAAATATCTTGACCTGGGGCGCCTGGGTGGCTCAGTCGTTAAGCGTCTGCCTTCAGCTCAGGTCATGATCCCAGGGTCCTGGGATCGAGCCCCGCATCGGGCTCCCTGCTCCGCGGGAAGCTTGCTTCTCCCTCTCCACTCCCCCAGCTTGTGTTCCCTCTCTCGCTGTGTCCCTCTCTGTCAAAAAATAAATAAAAATCTTTAAAAAAAAAAAAAATAAATAAATAAATAAAAATAAAAAATATCTTGACCTAATAATTTATTTTTGCATCAGCTTGCCTTACTACTTTTATCATTTTTCCTTTCATATAATGCTTTCTGATTAAAGTAACATCTCACTGGGCACCAGAAGTCTATTTGATTAAACTATTTTAATCTATTGATAGTCTCTTTAGACTAAACAAACTTGGATATATATGACTGTTAGCCTTATTTATTTATTTTTTTTGGTTTTGCTTTTGTGTAATGTTTCATAATTAAAGTAGTCTCCCATTGCACTCCTGTCAGACTCTCTTACTAATATGTTTCAATCTAATGATAGTTGAAAGATAAATAAACTTGGAGATAAAAAAATTTTGATGTAAGGAACTATAGAGGGCAGAGATGCTAAAAACTAGAGCACAGCCCTGATTAACATATGGTTATCATTTCTTTTGTTCATAAAGCAAAGCTTAGAGGTACGTTGAAGTTCAAGATTGTTAAATTTTGAAAGTTGAATTTTTACAAGTTTCCACAGTTTCCACTGGCCTCTCAAGAATCTTTTTTCTTCCTTTTCCTTATCTACTCAAATGAAAATTGTAACTATTCTTTAATTTTTGTTCTTAAGTTCAATCAAAGTAGATTATGTAATTGAACTGACATTAGGATAATAAAATAGAAATTAAGACTATAGACCAATTTTATATAACTTTATTTAGCAAGATGACTAATACGTTAATAAATCTAACAACCTTGGTTACTGTCACTGTGACCTGGACCCTCCTAGTCCACATCCTGAATCAGGATCTCAGACGTCACCTAGAGTGGAACTTATGACATGTTAGTGGAAAAATGGAAACAACATTTTGATATTCAATTCTGGGGAGGAAACTGTATTGCCAAAAACAATTCTCTTTGTAATTTTTCATTTCAGTTATCTGCAGCATAATGGCTAAAATGTGTTTTCTTCTCTTTTGTTCTGATTTGGTAAGGAAACACAAGATCAGTCTCTACAGCCACCTGAACAAGCTGCCAAGACCATTCCTTTTATAAAGAGGATTATTTCTGCATAGCAGTGAGTGAAAGCATGTTTCCTTTCCCTGTGAAAATTCTGTCTACCTTGGGATAGGAAAACACCCCCCACTCTGCTTTTCCCAAATTAGATAGTACTAAATTTCTAAAAGGAAGGCAAATTATATCTTTAAATAGCATGCATTATGAGATAAAACATTTGAAATTTGCCTTGATAGCAATGTTGTTCTTATACAAATATTTTTAGACATAAAAACATCTTAGCATTTTTATATTCTCTGTGTATTTCTCTCTCTCTCTTTTTTAAAAGATTTTATGTATATATTTGAGAGAGAGAATGAGAGAGAGAGCATGGAGGGGGGAGGGTCAGAGGGAGAGGCAGACTCCCTGCTGAGCAGGGAGCCCAATGAGGGACTCGATCCCGGGACTCCAGGATCATGACCTGAGCCCAAGGCAGTTGCTTAACCAACTGAGCCACCCAGGTGCCTCTCTCTGTGAACTTCTCTTAGTAATCTTCTCTTTACATGCCTACAAAAGTGACTAACTTAATTCTACAGTTAATAATGATAAGATATTGTTTAACTCACTAAAACCTAAGGAAAAAAAGAAAACCTAAAAACATTTAGACAAATAGATTTATTTTCCTATATAGTTTATTTTACAAAATAAAGTAATATAAAAATGTTTTATATACAAGACCTATATTCTTAATAACATTTACTAAAATTCTAACTTCTAAACACTTATAAATCTTTTGATATTCAATTTAGGGAGCTATTAGAACAAATTGAATCTATTAGGCATTTAGAATTCTAAAGTTAGGAATACTTTGTCAATAGTATCTTTGAATTTGCAAATTTTTTTCTTAAAAAACACACAAAAAGCAATTGGGGACTCTTTATAACTATATTCTTAGTTCATTCAATAAATCTTGATTGAGTGCTGACTTTGTATTGGTCATACCTTGTTAGTACTAATGACACAGCAAGAAAAAAGGAAGGAATTTTCTGCCCTCAGGTGACTTAGGACAAGTGAGTGTAATTAAAGAGAGAGTATAGATTGCTATAGAAATATATTGACTTTCCTTGTACATTGAACTTTTTCTCAAAGTGATGAAGTGTAATGTTCATTCTACTCACCACCCACACGCCTTTTACCTACACATTGAGTTGACCTTTTAAAATTGTTTGAAAGCAAACATAGGATTTTTTTTTTCTGAAGATGATTCATTTTTTCATTTTAGACACAAAAGAGGTAATATAGAGTTTATAATTCATAGAGTTCTTACTCCCGTCCCCATTTCTTTGTGACCATGCTATTTCAAGTAGGTTGGTGCAGAATACATATACTGCCCTCATAACCTGTGAGCAAATCTAGAAGTCAGATATGTGTGAAATAGTTCTTATTTTTTCATTGGCCTGAAATATTAATGGAACTCCCCAAAGACAGTGCCCGATTCAACCTCTATCATTGAACCATCTTTATTTTGTGGTACATGAAGTTCACACACTTGCAGTGATCTGAATGGCTTGCTTGACAAGAATGGCAAAATCACATTCTTCTGCTCTGACTCATTTTTGTACTTACTCTGATTAGAATTTTCCTCAGGGCAAAGAACATGCCTTCTTCATCACTTTAAAAATAATCAAATAAAAATCAAAGAAAAGGAATTACAGTAGTAGTTAAGCAATTCATATACATTAAGTTATTTGTTGTTGATGTATGTTATAACTAAATTTGGGGGGAGATGAAAACAGGGCTGTGCTTCAGGTGAACTCAGGGGAATTCCTTAGTTAACCTCTGACTAAAGAGTTGCCAGTTCCGTGTATATGAAAGCCAAAGCAAGTGAATCCAAGATTAAATTTAGGTATCAATTCTTCTAGAAATTGTTCCGTGACCTCTCTTTTTCACTGGCCATGCCCATCATCCTCTCTCCTGCCCTCAGACACACCTCTTCTTTATTCTCCCATATTTCCTATCGTTACACTTAACACATGGTTTCTAATTGTGAGTTGTAGTCTCACACAGACAATGAGTTCTGTAAGGGCAGAAAGTATGTTTTATTCTTCTTTGCGGACTTGTTACCTCGTATTAAATAGTTTGAGTTAACTAATACTTTCCTATGCTTTAGAATGTTGCTTGGATGAATTGAATGAATCCGTGAGTGAATGCAACCGTCACCATTTTGGCTAGGCATTCTTTCCTTCAGATAACCCAGCCAACTCTCGGGGACGGTTTTCATTCTGGCTACAACACGGTTTTGTTTTCTGGCCTGATTGTAACAGATAAAATAAATCTGAAATACAGAGAAGTAAGTTTATTGATACAGAAGATCACTCAGCAGAGCTAAATCTATAATTCTAGATGAATTGAAAGAATGAGACAGGCAGCTAGTGGCTAAAAGCATAGTCTTTTGTGTCAAAAAAACAAAACAAAACAAAACAAAAAACCCACCCTGGTTAGAATATGGGTCCTCTTGTTGACAAAGGTAAGGTGTCCTTAAGTAATGTACATAATTTTTCAGAACCCCTGTTTTTGAGTAATGCCTGTTTTGTAATACTGCTGTGAAATAATCTATATGTAATTTAGTCCAGTGCTTATTATATATTAAATACAATAATCTTACATATAGTATAAATATTGGTATTATGGCTTTTAAGTAATAATAATACGTCAGACAAATAGGAAAGTCAAAAGATGAAGGAAGCACAAATAAAGAGCAATGGGTGTCCATATGACAGAGTGTAGTAACAAACAAACAATAACTCATGTAATTATAGATCCTAGAAGGTAATTTCATGATGGGTTGAATATAGTCGCAAAATGGCCATGGCTATTGTGAGTAAATACCCATGTGTGCCTGGGACAGACCTACCTTACACTTCTTGTCACTTTAATTAATGGCTCTCCATTTCACTCTCAAAACTGTCAGAATTTGGATGATGAATTGCACGGTTACTAAATGATGGCACATATGCTAATCTGGAAAATTTTAGGAGAAGCTTTCTGAAATATCTAATAAGCATCGTACAATGAAAATTTGGCAAACCATGTGTAGAAGAGTCTCATCTTCTGTATACAAAAATCTAGGTGGTTCAACATTTCTGATCGGTCCCCATAAGACCATCTTGAATGCAAATGTTTTTTTAGCAGTTCACCTCAGTGTTTTCTCACCACACACCTGATAAGAATGTAATTTGGATGGCTAGACGTGAAACATACCAAATGACTCTAAAGTTGCATTTTTACTTTTTTTTCTTTTACCAGCTTGCTTCCACATTCAACTTATTTTAAAAAGGCTTTTTATTATTATTATTTTTTTACTTTTATGATCTGAGATTTAGGAGTTGAAAAATAGTGAGAAATGTCCATTTTCTTTTTTTCTCCCTTTCTATACAGAATAACATCCTTTCCAATAACAAGTATTCAATAAAGGGGGAAAAAAAGTTGTGACAGGATATTCTTCCTTGTTGTTATTTACCAGTCTTTGTTAGCATTATGAAAGCAGTCATGGTACTTCAAGTGATTTCTTTTTCTTTTTTTTTTTTTTTTAAGATTTATTTATTTATTTATTTGAGAGAGAATGAGAGACAGAGAGCATGAGAGGGAGGAGGGTCAGAGGGAGAAGCAGACTCCCCGCTGAGCAGGGAGCCCGATGCGGGACTCGATCCCGGGACTCCAGGATCATGACCTGAGCCGAAGGCAGTTGCTTAACCAACTGAGCCACCCAGGCACCCCTTCAAGTGATTTCTATAAGTCTGTTCTCAGCCATTATCTAAAAAACAAAACAAATACAAAATAAATTGCACAGTTATCATCTTTGCTATCAAATATCTTCATAATTAAGAAAGCAAATATGCAGATTGCCTATCTTAAATAGATCAGTTCTTGAAAATACGTTCCTTCAAAGTACTATGTAGCACTTTTCTCACTGTGTTAATTCATTAGTGATGAAAGAAAGCAATATCAGATTATGGTAATTTACAAAAGAATAGCATTTTAAACTATTACTCATGGAAATACAGATAGAGATTCAGATCACATTATTAGAAATTTAATAATTTTCACATCATCAGAAATTTGCAATTGAAAGAGCTGTGGGGAATTCACTTGGCAAGTTAAACACAAATTTATAGTTATTATAATTCCAAGAAAATTTAAAAGATCCAATAGTATTCCCAAAGACATTTTAATCAGTGCTGATGGCTTCTTGGAGAAGGTGATGATTGTGAAGTATTGATGTGCTAACCCATATCTGTAGGTACAATAAAATTATGCCGCATTGAATATTGACAGATTTTATATTCTTGCCTTGTAGTAACTATCTGACCTGTTTAAGCATAAAATTCAGCAAACTTACAGGTAATGAGTAAATATTTTATTGTATTTTAGGCTGATTTTAATATTCTGGAGATTCAGAACTTTCAAAGTTACAGCATTGTCACAAGAAAATACATTAACTTTGTCCTGATATTTATTTAATAACCAATTCGTCAGAAAACATTACTTTTAGAGTTTTTAATGTTGTATTGAAAATTAGGTGAAATATTTTTACTTTAAAAGCTACCCATTTTCTAGTTATCTGGCTTGATTTTAAGTTTTGGATCTTTAATGACTCTCATAACACAGATTGGATTTATGTTTCTCGACAATTTTTTTAAATTTTTTTTATTATGTTATGTTAATCACCATACATTACATCATTAGTTTTTGATGTAGTGTTCCATGATTCATTGTTTTCATATAACACCCAGTTTCTCGACCATTTTTTGAACAAACTGCAAACTTTCAGTATATTCTATGTAGCCCTCTGCTACATGATCATTCTGGGCAGAACAACTTTCTATAAAGGTCTAGAAATATCCAAAATTCCAAACTAAAGTTATCAAAGGATTGAAGTCAAAGTGGAACAAAGGTTCCCAATGTGCCTCTACTTCCTTCCTGGGATTATTCAAGGCATGAGTCTAAGTATACACCATGGGGATAAAAAAAGTAGTCATGAGGTACTAACATGAGATATTAAGGGAACCCTCCCTTTCTTCTACATGACCAATCATCCAAGTAAATGCAATTCAAGAAAAAATAATTACAAAATATATCACAGTTTTCTAGCATATCCAATTATTTAATTGATGTTATGGTAGCAGAAGTTAATTTTGGATTACTGAAGATATTTGAATTAATAGTTAAAATACATACCAAGGATGACTGGGTGGCTCAGTCAGTTAAGCAACAGACTTTTGGTTTGGCTCAGGTCGTGATCTCAGGGCTGTGAGATCAAGGGGCTCTGTGCTCGGTGGGGAGTCAGCTTGAGATTCTCTCCCCTCTCCCTCTGCCCCTCCCACTTATGCTCTTTCTCTCTTAAATAAATAAATAAATAAATAAATATATTTTTAAAAAAGTACATATCAGTCAGCTTAGGTTTGTGATTATGTGTATGAAATTTGTAACAGAAAATGTAGAAATTTATGATTTCTATCATCATCTAAGGAGTGGAAATCCTAGAATCTTAACAACTGTGGGTTTTTTTACTTGCGGGTCACACAAACCTCTTAAGCCTGAGAGCTGAGCACAAACTTGATACATAGATGGTTAAAGGATGAAGGATTGGACAAAACTGGTAATGAAACACATTTGTCAATATATGAAAGCAGAGGGATTTGTTTGTGGTGGGGATCCTGTCTGGGAGGGGAGGGGCCTGGAGGGTACATGGGGAAAAGAACCTAGGGAGGAAGCAAGGAAAGAAGAGGCCTAGGGAGGTAGGGAGAGAGTGGAGAGAGAGAAAGGCTACATTAGAGTAAAAAATATTTCGGGGGTGAAAAGCTGAGTCTTGGGATGTAACTGCCCTCTCCCTCTTCTGTCTTCTATACAAAATTTTCTCACAAACTGCTTGATGTTTTTAAAATGGACTTTCTTCTGAGGATAAAAAAAAATGCTGAGCCCTGTTCCAGAGTTGACAAAGGCTAAAACCTATGGATATTCAGGAGATCTACTACGTGCTTTTGTGCTTATCTATCATCTATCTACCAGCTATCAGAGAAAGAGAGATTGAGAGGGAGAGAAACAAAAGCTAAATATTAAGTGACAGCTTTAAAATTTCTCAAATGAGGGCACCTGGGTGGCTCAGTCGGTGAAGCGTCTGATTCTTGGTTACATCAGGTCATGATCTCAGGGTCTTGGGCTTGAGCCGCACGTCGGGCTCCGTGCTCAGCGCAGAGTCAGCTTGTCTCTCTCCCTCTGCTCCTCCCCTTACACTCTTTTTCTCTCTCTGGAATAAATAAACTCTTTAAAAAAAACTTCTCAAATGAATACAAAGCACATTTTTAAACAAAGGAGAATAGTTGATTTCTATATTTTGTTATGATCTACGGAAAAGGGCATCATCCAATTTGAAATTGAAGAATTGAAGTTAAGGAAAATGTTAGGCCATTATTTTATATTGTACCATGTGGAATATTCATAGAAAAGAAAATAAGAGAAAAAAATTAAGAATTAAAAAAATCCAGTAAAAGTCTGTATCAGTTAAGGAACGGAAGCCATTAATGTCATAACGATCATTCTACATTTTAGTTTCAGGTTTGGTCTTGTTTTCATTCTGCTGAGATGTCTATTCACTTAGATGATGATGTCTTCTCTACCTGTTTTTCTCTCTGAACATCTTATGCTCTTCCCTGATAGTGCTCACCACAATTATGATTAATATCTGTTAGTGTCTCTTTCCTTCTTTGGACTGAAATCTCCATGAAGATGTACCTAATGTCAAAATAATGTATCTCTCACTCCGGATTTGTCCTTTTCTAATGCTCTGCATTAAAAAAAAATGTTACCACCAACCATCTAGGAGCAAACCTCAGAAATCTGAGTCAGCATTGATATCTTGCCCTCTCTGACCCTTCATATATAGTTTATCACGAAGTCTTATTGATTTTAATTCCTAAATATTCCTTAAGTCAAGATAGTTCTCCCCACTTCATCACAGCATCACTTTGAACTCCCTCTTTGACTTCTAACTGGTTTGTTTGCATCTGCGCAACCCAATCAATTTCTACACCTGCAACCAGAGTCACCTTTTCAAAATGCAACTCTTCCTCTGTATCTTCCTAAAGTGGAGACTGGCTTCCAGTTCCCTCTTTAATCAGATTTCACACCTTGCACTCTCTCAAGTTTGTACTACAGTCACACGGATGATTTTATTCCTTTATACTTGACATGCTGTATCATGACACCAAACTGGTCCCTTTACCAAAAGTGCTTTTCTTTCCCTGTTTCACCTTCTTGTCTGCTACTTATCCTTCAGATCTTGACTCAAGTGGTACTTCCACAGGGGAGACTTCATTGAATTTCCATTTTAGGTCAGTCTCTCATTTTAAAGGTTTCCTAGCACTCTGTACCTCTTTTTTGCAACACTTGTTAGAGTTGAAATTTGCCAGTGATTTGTGTGATTAGTTGACTGATACCTGTTTACTCCAGTAGGGAAGTCTACAAGGAAGAAAGGAAGGTATCAGCTTTTGTAGCTAGTGCAGTCCCTGGCTCAAACAATATTTGTTGGATGAATAAATGCATAAACTCAGGTCTGTATGTTTTATAGAGAAAGAAGTGATTAGGCCACAAAACCTGCCAAGTGAAAATTTTCTTTTTAGCTTTTGAGTCCAAAGGTGAAATGATGGGGAAATAATAAATTGCTCAATATAATATCCCAAAGTTTCTTGTGTAGGTAAAAATAGAAAAGTGACAGACACATAGAATAAGCGGTAACAGTGGCTACCTGTGGCTTGAAGAGAATGCTCACCATCCAGAATTGTTCCTATTACATTCAGGGGTGGAATAATTTTTTTCCCTTCTAATTTGCTCATAATAGCTTCCATTAATCCTTTACAACCTGATTGAGTCATGACATTTTCCCCAAATCCACCCCAAGCTATGCAGTCTCAATATTTCCAACAGTGTTTGAGTACAACACTCTACAAGAGTGTCTGTCTGTGTTTGTGCATTATGGTTACTATGGTTAGGAGATATTTCCTGAGAATGGTCTTTTACAGGAGCTATCAAAATCAGGTAAACAACTGTTCCAGAGTTGATAAGGCTGAGAAAGTAGATAGCCTGTAGACATTGTTGCCAATGGCTACAACAGTTTCAGGACATCTTAAATATTATATTTTCATACTTTCATACAAAAGCACTTTTGGTAATACCAGGCAGATCAATTTATAAGGTTCATGCTAGCAATCCTATTATAGGAAGATGAATCACAACCAAAAAATTATAATATTCAAATAAAATAAAAATTGTTGGATATGTAAAAAGGAAGTTCAAAGAATAAAGCAGAGAGAGAATAGTATGTAATAGAGGAAATGGAGAGATAGAGGAAAGGAAGCTAAAATTAGAGGGAGATAAGAAAAAAAGAAACATTCATGTCATTAAGAGACTTTATGTCAAATTTAAGAAATAAATATATGATTACATCCCATCAGTGTAACAATACAATTATATTGCCAAGTACTATAATTATGTCTTGATTAAATCAGTCCTACTCTTCTCTCAAGTACAAAATTAATGACAAAATTCTAGTTGCTAAAGGATAAAATGGTTGAACGATTTGTAAGAGCTTTACAGAATATATAACAGTATATTAGGCAAATGTGCAACTTAAAAAAGAGAACTCAACCTTTTTTATTATTGAAATTTATCATCTTAATTCAGACACAGATTTAAGAAACCAAATACTTCATATAGTAAAGCTAAATTAATCCCATATCTTTTCTTTAAGTGCAGTCATAAGATATTGCTTACATACACATGTATGCATGTACAAATTAAATCTCTTGTACTTTGAATAGATTTAAAATTCCAAGTTTTGTTTTGGTTTGGTTTTGCCCTGAGATACTTAATGTTCAGGAATCACTTGAGACATTATAATAAAATTACATGTACTGTTATGGATGGGATTGTTTTCCCCCCAAATTTATATGTTGAAGCCCTGTACCCCAATGTGACTGTATTTGGAAATAGGGCCTTTAAGGAGGTAATTGCAATTAAATGAGGTCATAAGGGTTTAACACTAATCCCATAGAACTAGTGTCTGTATAAGAAGAATAAGAGACGCCAGGTTTCTGGTTTCTCACCAGAAACCGACCTTCTGGCACCTTGATCTTAGACTTCCAGCCTTCAGATTGTGAGAAAATTAATTTCTGTTGTGTAAGTCACTCCATCTGTAGTATCTTTTTTTTTTTTTTTAAGATTTTATTTATTTGACAGAGAGAGACACAGCGAGAGAGGGAACACAAGCAGGGGGAGTGGGAGAGGGAGCAGCAGGCTTCCTGCCAAGCAGGGAGCCCGATGGAGGGCTCGATCCCAGAACCCCGGGATCATGACCTGAGCCGAAGGCAGACGCTTAACAACTGAGCCACCCAGGCACCCCTTTCTGTAGTATCTTGTAGTATCTGTTATGGTGGCCCTACCAGTCTAACGCATATACCATCATATTTTATTTCACACATTCATTTGAACTACAGCCCTTCTATCTGCCCGATTCAGCACAGACATACATACTTAACTAAGACAGATAAATAAACAAAAATTTACAAATATAGGGTTATATATTATAAAATAAGACCTATACTGAAGGTATTTAACATATTTTTAAATTGAAAATTTTAGTTTCTTTGGTGAATCTCTGGTTCTTCTTGCTTTGGAAGTGTTTTCTATTAAATTACTTTTAAGTGTATCCATGAACAACATATGAATGTTTTCCCTCATTGTCTCTTTTGGCAATATCCTTGCAAAAGTGACAAGGCAGAAAAACAAGGAGCAAGAAAATTAAGATTTATTAAGTATCTTCTTTGACATTGGCTATAGCAACTTCTTTCTAGATATGCCTCCTTCTATCTGGATTGCTCTAGATAAAGCAAATAAGCAAAACAAGCAAGGGAAACAAAAGGAAAAATAAACTATTGGAACTACATCAAAATTAAAAGCTCTTCACAGTGAAGGAAACAATCAACAAAACTAAAAGGCAACCTACGGAATGGGAGAAGATATTTGTAAATGACATAACTGATAGAAGGTTAGTATCCAAAATATATAAAGAACTTAAAAAACTCAACACCAAGAAATGAATAATCCATTTAAAAATGGGCAGAAGACACGGATAGACATTTTTCCAAAGAAGACCCATAGATGGCAACAGACACATGAAAAGATGCTCAACAGCCCTGATCATCAGGGAAATGCAAATCAAAACCACAATGAAATACTACCTCATATCTGTCAGAATCGCTAAAATCAACAACACAAGAAACAATGCGTGTTGGAGAAGATGTGGAGAAAGGGGAACCCTCTTGGACTGTTGGTGGGAATGCAAACTAGTACAGCCACTGTGGAAAACAATATGGAGGTTCCCCCCAAAATTAAAAATAGAACTATCCTATGACCTAGCAGTTGCACTACTAGGTATTTACCCAAAGAACACAAATATTCTAATTCAAAGGGATTCATGCACCCCGATGTTTATAGCAGCATTATCTACAATAGCTAAACTATGGAAAAGCCCAAGTGCCCACTGACTGATGAATGGATAAAGAAATGGTGTATATATACACAATGGAATATTACTCAGCCAAAAAAAGAATGAAATCTAACCATTTGCAATGACATGGATGGAGCTAGACAATACTATGCTAAGCAAAATAAGTCAATCAGAGAAAGACAAACAGCATATGATTTCACTCATATGTGAAATTTAAGAAACAAAACAAACCAGCAAAGGGAATAAAAGTGAGAGAGAGGAAAACCAAGAAACAGACTCCTAACTAATGGTAACTGATGGTTACCAGAGGTAAGATGGGGGTGGATGGAAGAAATAGGTGATGGGGATTAAGGAGTGCACTCACTTTGGTGAGCACTGGGTGTTGGATGGAAGTTTTGAATCACTATATTATACACCTGAAACTAATATTACACTGTATGTTAACTGCCTGGAATTTAAACAAAAACTTTAAAAAAAAGATTTATTAATTATCTATTATAATCAATGGAGATTTCCCTTAAAAATAAAAAATATATATTAGGGAAATTATTACTGTATTTTGCTCATTGGCAAGGAAAACTGTTTGTCTTTCTAGTACCTACTATACTAAGCAACCCCAAACTAACTTAATAAATGTTTGTTGATGATGGTGATAATACAAGGACTCTAATTTTACATACTATACACCTTTTAGCCCTTATAAGAGGTGTTTGAGTAAATATACAATAAATATTTTTAACTAATTGAAAAGAAAATCCTAATTAAAATAAAAAATCTTTCAATATAGTTGATGATACTTCAGGTATACTCATCAGGAGTTATTTCAGAATCACATTTTTTATCAGACTTGATAAGTAGAGCCTTTTAGAAACATAATAATGATACTCTCTCCAAAATAAGATTTTTTAGTTACCAGGAAAATGGTTTACAGATTGAAATAAATATTACCATATCTACCAAAATTCTGTCTTCTTATCAGTTAAAAGGCAGCTCTTTTAAAGTTTTGTGTCTGTGTGTTTGCATGTTTTATTTCAATCGTTATTTCTTAGAAAAGCTTTTCCTGATCTATAGTACTGCACACATTCTCCTCTTTTATAGCCCAATATGATGTTACTTTTTAATAATGCTTTGTGCACTCATGTTTAATTTATTGTTGGAATTATTTGTTCATTACAATCTCAGTTGTAGAATTCTTGAGAACTGATACTGTGTCTGTTTAGTGTATATGTATATGTATGTATGTGTGTGCGTATATCTCTATACCTACGTTTATATCTATATCCATATTTGTGTGTGTGTATACAGAGATTTACTTCTGACTAATAGCCAAGGACTTTGACAAAATGGAAAGTTTTAATTACTTACATCCAGCCAAGAACATCTTTCAGTAATATGGATCATTGGTATCAGAACTTGAGAGGTTGAAGGACAGATCAGATTGAGAAGGCCAGATCTTGAGGGCCATTAATATGTAAATGGCAATTGAAATAATGCATATGGATGAGACCACCTAGAAAGAAAGAATAATGCAAGAAAAAGCCATGAAGCATAGTTGTTAAAAACATGACCACTGAAATCAGAAATTCTACCTTCAAAACCTCTCTATTACCTACTAGCTATGTAAAATTAGTGAAGGTTAGTTTGGGTCCTTGTCTTAGTATTTTTTCAAGGATTAAATGTAATAATAAAATGTAAAACACTTAGAGGAGTTCCTAACTAAACATTCAATGTGTATTGACTCCTATTAGACTTCAAAGAACAAAAGGCTAGCACTAATTCTTTAGGGACTCCCAAATTGAAAGATGGAGAAGGATGGCTAGAGAGGTAACAGGTAAAAACAGAATATATAATGCTATGAAAGACAAATGAGAGTATCTCAAGAAGGGAAGTCTCTTAGGCTTTCAACTTCTCTCCAAGGCAAACCTCCAACCTCAAAAAACTAAATTCATATGAAATAAATGATTAAAAATGCCGTCAAGATATTGGATATTCTTTATAAAAGATGGTAATTCCTGTGAAGATGGGAAGCAAATGGGATGAGCCCTATTATTATACCAGCTTGCTACCTTCAGAGAGATTCCTGGCTGGTGCAGGGAGGGGGGAAATCAGGAGGCTACAACAGATATCCTGAGTTGAGGAGATAGAACTGAGAGTCTGAGAAGAATAAGGTGGCTAGAATTCACAGGGCAGAGTACCAGAAAGAAGAGAGTTGCTCGCAGAGAACCCTGAAGATCTGTAGAGGCCCTCTTTGGGTACTGCAGAGTACTGATAGGCTCTCCTGAGTGGGAAGCTGGTATGGCTGGGGATGATTCATCTGCAAGGATCAGAGGGAACATTATCTAATGCTCACACTGGATGGAAAATAATTTCTTTTATCATTAGCCAGACTGGGAAATCTCATAATTCATGGAACATTACAAAGAATATTCAGAAGGATCTTGCCTGAGTGGTGGGAATATTTAGTCCAAAACTCTAGTCCTGTCTAACATTATCTGAAAAGCAAAACTAAAAATAACTGTTTCCAACTAATTTAACTTTATCCCAGAACAAATTTCAATCATTTTTGTGGAGTAACAAAAATATTTAGCTTCTAACAAGGTAAAATTTGCAATGTTTGGCATCCAATAAAGGAGTGATGAGATGTGCAAAGAAGCAGGAAAATGCAACACGTAATGAGGAGAAAAGTCAATCAGCCAAAGTAGACACAGGACTAACACAAATCTCATAAATGGCAAAGATATTAAAACAATTATAATTATCTTACAAATGTTTAAAAAAGCTAGAGGAGAGTTTGAAATGTTAAGTAGAAATATGAAAGATGTAAAAATACACTCAAATCAGACCTCAAGATTAAAAACTATACTGTCTGAGATGAAAAATACGCTGAACAGGAAAGAAGATAAATGAGATGCTGGAAAAGAAAAGATTAGGGAATTTGGAAACTAGCAGTTGAAAGTAGATAAATTGAAACACACAACAAAATACTTGAAAATATAAGAATATCTTCAGCAAGTTGTGGGACAACTTAAAGTGGTCTGATACACATGCAATTCAAGTCCATGTAGGACAGGAGATAGAGGGGAACAGAAAAAATATTTGAAGAAATAATGGCCCCAAATCTTGCAAATTTGGTGAAAACTATAAACCTGCATATCCAGGAAGTTCAGTGAAACTCAAGCACAAGAAACATGAAGAAAACTGCAATGCACATCATAGGCAATTTACTCGAGGCTAGTGATAAAGAGAAAATTTTAAAAACAACCAGAAGTGGGGGAAAAAAGACATCCTAACAAGGTACAAAGATGAGGAAACAATGAAAGCAAAGAGGCAATAAAGCAGCATCTTGAATGTCATGAAATAAAAAATGAAAACAAATAACTATCAACTGAGAATTCTACCACAGAAAATGTCTTTCAAATATGAAGGCAAAATGTAGACATTTAAAGATAGACAAAAGGTGAAATAATGCATCTGCAGTAGATCTGCATGAGAACTGTTAATGGGAATTTTTCAGACAGAAGGAAAAAGATAACACATGGAGATATGAATCTTCAGAAAACAATGATGAGTACCAGAGGTGGTAACTATGTATAACTTTTTTCATACTACAAACCTTTTAAAGATATAATTGATTATTTAAATAAGAACAATGTAGTGTAAGAGTTTATTATATATGTAGAAGTATTCATATAAAAAAAGGATAGGAGAGCAGACATGGAAGAATATTTTTATCCTCTTATATGTGAAATGATATAGCATCCTTTAAATGTAGACTGGATGCTGGACATACAGTAATGGATAAGATAGACAAAATCCCTTCTCTCATGGAGTTCAAGTTAAAAGCAAGGACCCATATTTACTTGTACCAACCTTAAAAACTAAGTTCTCAAAACTAAAAGATGATTAACATGATAAGAATAAGAAAAACTGAAACTATAACAAGTGATATGGGCAAAAACATGAATTTAATTGTTTATTAATTAAAAGTGTTTTCTATTTTTTTTATGGCTTTTTTCTATTAGAATGGCTATCATCAAAAAGACAAGAGATAAATGCTGGCATAGGCGTGGAGGAGAGGGAACCAGTATGCGCTGTTGGTGGAAAAGTCAATTGGTGCGACCACTGTGGGAAAACAGTATGGAGGTTCCTCCAAACATCAAAAATAGAACCATATGGTCCAGAAATTCCAAAGAAAATAAAAGCACTATCCCAAAGACATATCCATACATATCCATACCCTCATGTTCACTGCAGCACTATTTATAGTGGCCATGATGTGGAAAAACCTAGGTGTCCAACAATGGGTGAATGACTAAAATGTGATTTATATATAGTGGAGCACAATTCAGCCATTAAAAAAAGGATATCCTGCCATTTATGACAACATGGATGGACCTTGAGAGCTTTACACTAAGTGAAGTAAATTTTAAAAAACCACAAATACTGTATGATCTCACTTATATGTAGAATCTAAAACAAAACTTCACTGAAAGTCATAGAAAACTCAGAAGCAGAAATCATAGAAACTTATAAAAACAGAGATCAGATTTGTGGTTGCCAGACATGGGGGGGCGGGGGTGGGGTGGGGAGGGGAATTGGGTGAGAGTGGTCAAAAGGTTCAAATTTCCAGTTATAAAATAAATAAGTTCTAGGTATGTAATGTACAGCATGGTGACTGTAGTTAATAATACGGCATTATATATTTGAAAGTTGCTAAAAGAGTAAATATTTAAAGTTTCATCCAAGGAAAAAATCTGTAATTATATGAGGTGATAGATATTAACTAAACTTATTGTGGTGATTGTTTCCCAATATATGTATATATCAAATCATTATGTTATAAACCTTAAACTTATACAATGTTATATGTCAGTTACATCTCAATAAAACTGAAAAAACATAGCTTTAAAAAATCAAAATTTTGCATTTATGTAGTGGATATCTAAATTAAAAATATATTTGCTTCTCTCTATATCATATCTTGGTATCATGTCTTCCATTCCCTGCCTGAATACAGTAATGAATATTTAAGGAAATGGGTAGTGATTTGGCAACTATAATCCATACTTATTTTTAGGATAATGTGGCCTCTAGCCTTCAAATATTGAAAGAACATTTTAGTGATCACTGATCACAGATATACTGCCCAGTTATAAGCTGTTAGGGTTGCAAGATTCTATTTTCCTTGTTTATTCAGATAGTCAGTTGGAGGCCTGGATTTGATGTTCCTTAGAAACAGTTCAATTCAATAAATAAATTCAATTTATTCCCCTTTTCAGAGAGAGAAATCAATTTTTATAGTCATACACAAATGCCATGAAGACAGCAGTACATTTAATTTTCATAAATAGTAAACCATAAATAGAACAAGTGGTTTTTATATTTCCTGTATTGATGTTTTAAAATCTCATACAAGCAATACTTGTTAAAGGTGAATTTAGTCAGGTATGTCCCTGAAATCTGTATGACCAGGAAGTTCATTCACTCATTCAAAAAAAGTTTGCATTTTTGGTAGAAGTCACTAACATATAAAAGTCACTAACTTTGCTTGGGCTGTGAAGGATACAAGGGCAACATATAGAAAGATAAGCAATATTCTTATCTTCAGCAAACTCATAATCTCTGTTGAAAAGTCTCCTCAGTAAACTGAAAGGTCAGAAGGAAATAATGGCAATAAAAGAGGTATAACCAATAATTTAGAAAAGCCGGTGTGTACCAGTGGATTCAAAGATGATTTCATATTGTGGGTAATATTTGCATTGGACTATGATAGGTTAACCATGAACAAGCAGAGGCCATGAAGTACATTAAGGCTGAGAGAGCAAACGATCAAATTTAGGGAAGATATTTGAGGGAGAGTATTTAGATTCTATGTAGGTGAAATATAAATGATTTAAAGATGTTTAAACTTATCTACAACATCATGGTTTATGAAAAACAGGCAAACATTATCTTTAAGGTACTTGAGATGGAGTTATAGACAGTCTGTTAAAAAAATAATAGCTAATAAAAAAACCATCGAGCATAGATTAGGTTGAAACCCTTTCAGATCACTTGACTGCTCAGGCCTGACTTCCTCAGTCTAATCCATATGCTGATGGATTTTGAGACAGCAAGGTCCAGTGTTAAAACACCAGAGAAACTGCAAGCTGATCATTAGAAGTAGACATTTTTCCCCCACAATCTCTTATTCTACGAACAAATGACTCAGGAAATATGCACTTAAATAAGACCTTGGTCTCTAAAAATGTATCTCACAGGGAAGTATTTCTCTAATGTCATATTTTCTAAAAGAAGAGACTTCTATAACATGCCACCAAATCTGTCATGGAAATCTCCACCCATGGCTAGCTCTAAATGCAGTGATCAACTTTAAAAGTTAACGATAAGAACATGTCTCTTTAAGAGCTATTGCATACCTTTCCCCTTAAATTTTGTACCATTCTCCTATCAGCTGATAACACTCCTCATCTTTTATTGTAAAATAGAAATTATTAAATAGGAATTTCCTTCTTTTTCCATCAGCAACTCTATAAACTTATTTGTACCTGACTCAATCTTGTTCGAATTCCCGTTTCTTGCAAGTGTCTCTGCTGGCTAATATCCCCATTCATGGCATGGATCCCATTGCTTCTCACCCTGTCAAGAAGTTTTTTCATTGTTATATTCTTTTTCTCCTGAGCCTTCAAGCTATCCTTCTCTAATCAATTATTCTGATGAACATTCAACCAATCTCTGATATCATCTCCCATTAAAAAACATTCCTTTTGACCCCACAACTCCCTCCAGAAACTGTACCATTTCTCTGCTCCCCTGAGTTTCTAAACTCCTTAAAAAACAGGGGTCTAAAAAAAACATATGGCAAATTTATTTTCTAATTGCCTATCACTCTTCGATCCTCCAATCCAGCCTCTGACTCAGTCTCCACATTGTCAAAGGCAATGAACACTTTGATCAGTACTCATCATGGTTGTTCGCTGCAGCCTGTAAACAGTTCCTTTCCCATGTATTCAGGACATGCATCTGCTTTCCCCAGTCCTATCCCAAGCCAAGCTTCTTTTCTTTTTCTTTCTGGCTACACCTTCCTAGACTCCTTCAGTAGCTCCTTTATTCAATATGTTTCTGCTCAGGGCCCAGGGACAAGTGGACAGTATGTAGTTCTGCTATCATAATTGCTCTCCTAATAACCAGGGAGCTAAAATGCCTAAAATTTTAATGAGGATACATGATTGTGTCTACTTACCTGTCTAAGCAAGGCTATAGTTCATATCACCTAAAGCCAGATTAATTATTTAGTTGTAGGACATATTTTTCCAATTCAGGGCTTATTCACTCATTTTTTTTTCATTCAATATGTATTATTTAGCACCTGCCACGTGTCAGCATTGTTATAGATCCTACTGCTTCTAAGTTTCTTATTACCAGAATGACTCATCTTTATTTTTGGTAGGAAATGTGATCGGGGCTGATCTTGAAGGTCCAACTATATTTTTCATCCCAAATAGTAGTGTGTGTTTTTTTTTTTAATAAAATCAAGCATCCCATAGATCCTGAGGGTAAATCAGTAAACAAGATTGACAAGATCCCTGTCTTTGTGGAACATGAGAAGGTAAAGTTGGGGTGAGGGGGTTGGCTATGTTATATAGAATTAATAGGATTATCCTTATCAATTAAAGATTGGGTTTTCATCAGTTCATAAGACTCTAAACTCCCCAAGATAATGTATTGTTTTCACCTAGAAATATGTGCAAAAACCAGATCTACCTGATGTTGCTGTCTCGATACCTCAAGAAATTCTTGTAATCAAAACTGAGGGGAGGGGGGAAGACCCTCTTCATTTTAAAATCTACTTTTAAACAGACTTGAAAAGAATAGAACCCGATGGTTGAAGGTATCAATGGGATACTTGATTTTATTTTAAAACTACTATTTGGAATGAAAAACAGTTCAGCCTTGAAGATCAGCCCCACAACACATTTCCTCCCCAAAATAGAGATCGGTCATTCTGATAATAAGAAACTTAGAAATAATTCGCATCAAATAAATGTCAGGACCCCAATTACAGAGTGTCTGTTGAAGCAGGTGTTATAAGAGTATATAATAAGGGTGAGTTTGCTTTGGCTGCTTTCTCAGCACTGTGGAGTGCTTCGCCTGCCTGTCCATCTGGGTTTGTGGCATATATATGAATGGCATGATTTGCTTCAAATGAGAAGATGCCACTAATTTTTTTGGGGGGGCAGCAAAGCAAGATTTATTGAATGATAGTTCAAAGCTCCCAAAGATGGAGGGGACCCAAGATGGTTGCCCACCACTAATTTTTTTAAAAAAGATTTATTTATTTGAGAGAGAGAGAGAACGAGTGGGAGTGGCAGAGGGAGAGAGAGAATCTCCAGCAGATTCCATGCTGAGCGGGAGCCTGGCAGGGCCTCTCTCCCAGGACCCTGAGATCATGACCTGAGCTGAAACTGAGTCAGAGACTCAGTAGACTGTGCCATCCAGGAACCCCAGTCACTAATTTTAATATGCTAAAATATCAGCACAAAATTAAAAACGCTTTTCTTAGTATGAACCTAGCTGGATCTCTTCACCTTTCTTTTCCTTTCTTTTTTCATTGATAAAATAATGACTAATAATGTCCAATTTAACTCATCAGATTGTCTTGAGAGAATTGTAGGATAAGCATTAAACTTATGAATTCTTATTAAATTATAGAATACATTAAAATATGATTTACAATTATGACCATTTCTGTTATAATAATATTAACAATAATATTGCATGCCTTCCAGATTGTATTTACTTAAAGGATTTCATTTATTTTTTTCTTTTTCATTATGCTTTATTTTTGTTTTTACATATACTTGGAAACTTCCTTAAATTCGTTATTATAAAACATCTTAAATGTTGAACATTTAAATCCTTGTGAATAGCTAATTTGAGCATGCGTATATTGTAGAAAGTGGGTTTATTCTATATGCTTATTTGATTGAGATTTTGACTACAAGTTGTCATGATAGTCAAATTAGATAGCCCTAGTTTAAATGGTGCTAGATCTCTTTAAAAGATGTTTTTGTGAATTTGACAAATAGCAATTACTGAGCGAGCACACCAACAGTGATAAATACTGTGGTTTCAGCCTGTCAAAAACTAACTGAAGACTGAGAGGAAACGCATAATAGGAAACATCTGTTGCCTTTTCAGGCCTGCTGAGAGATGATGAGGATACACCTTTTGACAATAAATAAATAAATAAATCGTAAAATAAAATTCTAAAAATCAGGGTTTTTTTTCACATTACTTTGTTGAACTAAAGAGTGACTCTCTAATTTAAAATATGAGACAGCTATTTCCCAATAGTTAGAACACATTTTAAAAAGCTTTGAATAATTCTCATCTCCATTATCTTAGTGAAAGACATTAATGAGCAACTGAAGATAGAACTTTAGAGGCAAAAAAAAAAAAATTGCTAAGGCATATCTCTGAGGAATAAAATTCTAACCCAGTGTCTGGTGACTTTTTTTATCTTTGGTAATAGGACATCTTTCATTTCTCAGGTAAATTTAGGCATTGAAAGATATTTTTACTGAAAGTTCAGTTATTTTTAGGTATTCAGTATTAAAACAGAAAGTTACGTCTATATTCAGATTAAGAAAGGTGGTAACTGTGAACTCGTTCCTTGCTCCCCCAAGCAAGTAAAGGTGCTGACAGTTTTCCTTTCCACACCACCCCTTGTCTTTTGTACCATCACTGCCTTTCTGAGTAGCCAGCCTTTCTGTTTGGTGGGAGGTGCAGGGGTGGAGTGGGGAGGGCTCTAAGACATTGATAGAAGAGGTCGAGTACATCAGTGTTTCCCACAAGGTAGGATTGGACATCGACGTCTTTCCTGCTTAACTCACTAGCTGACTGTACTTGGCACTTAGAAATGCGAGAATTCGTATGTTCCGGCCTGGGATGCTGTGCTATACTCAGTGGAATGGTGTGAGGGTGGTCCCCTGAGGTGGGCTCTGTTTACACAGGTGCTCCCTGGCACGCCTCATGTGGAGACTTGACAGCTCTCAATGCTGACTATTAGGATTTTCAGGTGTGGTCCCCCCACCACAAACCCCTTTCCTTAGTCTCATTTCTTCTTTTCTCTCCTTGCCTTAGCCTGGGCAGCCCTTAGGTTGGGTGGCTTGGTTCTTTTGTTATTGCTTTTATAATTTGTTGTATTTGGCATAATATTATGCCCTGCTCCCATCAAGGCTTAGCCTTTGAGCTCCAAAATACCCAACCCTTGCAAATGAGAAATTTACTCTCAAGATTATTATCTCTGGTTTAAGTTTTAAGAGACTATTTTGGCACCCAGAGCTAGATGTTAAATATTCTTTTTATGCGCACCATGTAGGAACTATGCATATTCTAACTTGGAGGTTTAGTTTTAATAGGGGGAGAGACTCATGGTATAAAATAGATAATAATAAAAGAATTAGAGGGATAAATTTGTTCATGTATCAAAAATATTCTCTCACTATACATACTGGTACACCTTAGAAAACAAAATAGCAAAAACAAAACAAAAAAAAACCTGAGTAGCAATAATACAGTGAATCAGCTATTGCTATTATTAATTACCACACTAATTATTGATTTTTAAACAGTGTTTAGTTATCATTTCACTCTCTTTTAAGTATATGCTCTAGTAAACTTCAATGTAAGTAAAACACAAGGTGGAAAAAATGAATTTCAAGGTGACAATATTCAAAATGAGAATAATCTATACTATTTCTCATGTTTAAATAATGAAATAGACATTTTTTTAAAGATTTATTTATTTATGAGAGAGAGAGAGAGGGAGGGAGAAAGCATGGGGGGAGGGGTAGAGGGATGGGGAGAGAGTCTTAAGCAGACTCCACCCTGAGCGGGAGCCTGGCATGAGGCTCAATCTCAGGACCCTGAGATCATGGCCCCAGTGGAACCAAGTGTCAGACGCTTAACAGACTGCACCACCCAGGTGCCCCAGCAGACTTATTTTTTTTAATTGTCTAAGTAATTCCTGGTAACCCAATTGTTGCCAGGTTTGATCGGTTATAAACAGGGCAGATATCACAATATTAAGACTGTAAATGGATGCGGCAGATCAAAAGATGATTGCTTTAATGTTGAAGTGGCGTCCTGGGACTCCCGATGTGCTAAATATTATCTCTTTAGTTGCTGTATTGAGAAAAATCTGGGGATTCTGAAGAAGTGTAACCTGAAGCAGGGTAGCTGAAGCAGTGGAAAGTAAACTCCGTGGGCTTGGCCCAGCAGCTGTCCATTAATAGGCCAAACCAATGCCTGCTGGCTGACCCTCAGTCTTGCTTATCAGCCTGTGACAGTATGAAATTTCTTCTCGGCCTCAGATGTGAGCACTGTTCCATGTCTTCAGTTTTTTCTAAAATCAGATAGATCAGGTTCAATTCCAACTCTTGGGCTAGGCAGGCAATTCATCTCAGTCTCAGTGTGGAGGGGAGATGGGCTCACACTGTCTCTCCATTTCTCCCTTGCTTCTCCTACCCACCTCCCCTGCCTTCTCTCTCTAGAGCCTCTACAGTTGTTGTGCCATGGATGGAGCTAGTCCTATCCAGAGATCCCACCACGCTGGGACGCATAGCATTGAAATGGGGTTTTGATCCCTGCACTCTCTCCCTCTTGTGGATTTTAGTTCACAGGCAGAGACATTCTCATCCCTCACCTCAAAGCCCACTTTCCTAACTTTCTGGTGGCATCCAGCTTTCCTCCTCCAGCAGTGGGCCTGTAACAAATTAGGGATTGTTACTAAGGAAAAAGATTTGGTATTACCTAGTATTTGGATTTTTGAAGGACTTAATACTGATAGGGGGAAAGGAGATTCTTTGAGTTTTGGAAAGGAAAAACACAACACATGAAAAATGGTATTTTTTGTCTTTATAATCCCCCCAAGTACATAATAACTCATCCTAGTCACTAAATTCTTAATCCTCAAGATCAAGGATAGTGTTTTATTTATATAGTCTCATAGAGCATTCCCTCAGACAGGTGGCATTCAGCAGATATTTGTTGAATTAATTAGAGAAGCATTCTTATCCTCTAACTCCTAACTGATTTATTTCTTGGCAATTGTGAGCATTTATTTTCATTTGAATCAGCTGCTGATTTTTAAAAGCAATCATTAAAGTTGTTGCTTTGGAGGTTTGTTTGATAAAGGGGAGTTAGTAATTCTGAATCATTAGCATTAATATTAAAACCTTTTGTTAAAGGCCTTTGTTCCGGGTGCCTGGGTGGTTCAGTCCTTAAGTGTCTGCCTTCGGCTCAGGTCATGATCCCAGGGTCCTGGGATCGAGCCCCACATCAGGCTCCCTGCTCCGTGGGAAACCTGCTTCTCCCTCTCCCACTCCCCCTGCTTGTGTTCCCTCTCTCGCTATGTCTCTCTCTCTGCCAAATAGATAAATAAAATCTTAAAAAAAAAAAAAAGGCCTCTGTTCACCTAATCCCTGAACTGAGTTTAAATGACTAGTTTCTTACAGTCAAAAATATGTCTAAGAACAATCTATAAGTAAATAGGCACTGTAATTACTATTGGGGTCCTTCTGGTATAATTAGGTAACAGTAAAATGAGTAAGTTACTGTCATGTGGTTAATTTGCCTTTTTTTCCACCTTGATTGTCCTTATTATGCACCAAAATGAAAACTAAGCAAGGAAAACTGAAATTTAAAAAAAGGCAAGTAATTAGGGGGCACCTGGGTGGCACAGTCAGTTAAGTGTGGGACTCTGGTTTTTGGCCCTTGTTGTGATCTCAGGGTCATGAGCTCGAGCCCCTCATGGAGCTCCACACTGAGCTCGGAGTCTACTTGAGATCTTCTCTCCCTCTTTCTCTGCCTCTCCCTCTTGTTTGTGCATGCTCTCTCTCTCTTTCTCAAATAAATAAATCTTTTTAAAAAGGCAAATAATTAGTTCAATTCACTTAAGCATTATATGTTCTACCATTAATAACTTATAATATGTATTTATTCATTCATTTGATAAAGTAATTGAGGGTTTTTTTTAAGATTTTATTTATTTATTTGAGAGAGAGAGAGAGAGTGAGCATGAGCAGAGACAGGGGCAGAGAGAGGGAGAAGCAGACTCCCCACTGAATTGGAGCCTGATGATCACTCGATCCCAGGGCCCCTGGATCATGACCTGAGCCGAAGGCAGACACTTAACTAACTGAATCATCCAGGTGCCCTGAAGTAATTGAGTTTTTTCTAAGTAACCTCTAAATTCCATGTGGTATATGAACTCATGACCCCCAAGATCAAGAGTCACATGCTGTACCAACTAAGCCAGTTAGGTACCCCTTGAGTTTTTATCCTAATACTCATCCCCATTCCATGTATGATAGCCTAAGTTGGGTTATGGTATTTATAATCAGAGCCTTAACTAATACAAAAGGAATAGCATAGAGGGTTTTCTAGGTACAGACATGGATTTTGAGTTTTCTTTAATGGAGATTAAATGAAAGAGTCTGAGGGAAATGCTAGGATGTTTGAGAGGTTCGTGGGATTTCTCTAAGATGTGCAAAGTGACAGTAGGCTGAGTCTAGAAAAGGCAAATCTGTTATCCAGAGAGAATTGAGAAAGAGCCTGGAATATGTTAGACCAGCACTGTCCTGTAGAAATAGAATTCAAACCAACTAAAAAATTTTAAACATTTCTGTAGTGATGTTAAAAAAGTAAAAAAGAAGCAAGTGAACTCAATTTTAATAATTTTTAACTCATATGTCCAAAATAGCATCATATCTATATGTATTCAATATAAAATTATTAATGAGATATTTTATATTTTTTCATACTAAATCTTTGAATGTGGAGTTTATCTTTCACTTACAGACCACGTCAATTGAGACACTAAGTTTCTATCAGGAATATATGTTCTGCATGTACATGTCATAAAATTTACAGTTAAAAAAATGGATTTACATACTTAATGCTATTCTAAACAGTTCTCTAATAACTGAGTTGAGTATCGGTATTTTAATTTTAATTAACTAGAAGTAACATTTCAGTTTCCAGTCACACCAGCTGCGGTTTAAGGGGTGAATAGCAACACGTGGCTCCTGGTTCCCGTACCAGTTAGTGCAGCTCTAGATGGAGAAATTTGAAGTCACAAAGGCAGCCTTAGAACGAGAAACATTATGAAATGCTAGGCAGATACAGAAAAGAGCAGGGTGTGTAAAATTTACAAGTGAGATAATCAGCTGCTGAGTAATCCAATGTTGACCCGGTTAAACTTCACTTGCTCAATATTCAGCCCTTTCCAGTTGCAGTGATAGTCATAGCAAGAACAGAGTATGACTTGAAGCAAGTTTTCAAATCTTTTTGAAAAATTCTACTCTAAGGGGCACCTGGGTGGCTCAGTCAGTTAAGCCTCTGACTCTTGATCTCGGCTCAGGTCTTGACCTCAGCTCAGGTCTTGATCTCAGGGTCCTGAGTTCAAGCCCTGCTTTGGCCTCCACCACTGGGCATGGAGCATACATAAAAAAATAAAAAAATAAAAAGATTCTAGTGTTGTAAGAAAGGAGACAATCTTAGAAAAACACAATTTTTTGAGTTAAAACTTCAGTGTTAAACCTAACAAACCAAACATACCATTTATGTATAAGGTGTATTTTTTATATATATATGTATATATATATATAAATACTAAATATATATAAGATGTTATATATATTATTATATATAAGCTCTTAATTAAAGTGCTTCATCTGATAATTTGTGAATCCAATGTTATTTCCTGAACCAAGCTAAGCGAGAAATGCAATTTGCCGGTTTGACTTTGCAGGTGAACTTTAGTCCCCATGGACTGAATGCATACATGACACACTTGTAATTATTCACCAATCACTGCCACACCTTATATGAGTAGAATAAAATGTCACAGCTATTTTTTGTCTTTAGAGAATAAGATTGCTAAGTCTTCAATCTGTGCCAAACTGAACATGTTCACACACCTCAATTATTGCTCATCATTGAATATACCCTATGCCACCTACCTTAATTCTACAAATAAATGAATAGAGGTAATTTGAGCTTAGAATCCCATTGTAAATAAATTTGTCGGCAGTTACGTATCTTGAGCACTGCGGTTGCACACTCACCTGTGGGTAGAACCCTCATAGAAATAGCAGGTAGTTTTAAGGAGTTTATCCTCTATTTGGCTCTTTTACCTAAAAGGTTTATATGAGAATAAACAAAGATTATTTATTTAGAGCTTGCTATAGCAAGAGAGTCAGCACCATCGCTTGCATTTTGGCAGAGACTGAAAGGCAGACAGAGGAGTGGCGAAAGTTCCGTAGAAAAGAGAAGCCCTCAGGTATGCCCTGATTAGTCCGTTGGCAAGGGGAAGCTACAGGTGGGCTAACTGGAAGCTGAAAATCCTATGTGATTAGTTACAGGTGCGTATTTGGCTTTCTCTGGTTGATCTTTAAATTAGAAGCGGGGATAAAAATTAGGGAAGTTGTCAGTTATTAATCAAGGGCTGGCCATTTGGGGCCAATTGTTACGGGGATTATTCATCTGCTGAGATTGCTACTGGTGGTGGTCTGACTTTCTACAAGTCTGATTTATAGAGAGCAGGCTGGCTTCCGGAGCTGTTCCTGTAGAGAATGGGTTGGTTTCCTGGGCTTGTTGCTGCAGATTGTGGATCAGAATTCTATTTTTATATATGGTCTGGCCATTGTCCATTTGCATATTCAGTCTCTTAATATCCATGAAAAAAGATAACTCACTGTGACACTTTCAACATTAATCAGCTGGGAGATTTTTTTTTTAATTAATGGCATTGCTTTTCTTCTTACACTAACTAGATATGCATTTATCTTTCTTTTGTTATTCTTTTATGGAGCGTTTATCTGAACTTCTCAATCCTTGTTAAGTTTTTTTAAAGAAAAAAAGAACAAAATACCTGCTTGAATGTAACTTTCTAAAGTTATCAATCCTAATCAGATATTTCTTTGAGTTTTATATTTGAGACCAAGAAAGGAATTCAAAAGTAGGATAAACTGCTTAAATAGAAGTACAGTCAAAATGCTTGGTGGAGACACTGAGACACTGACTGAAAATGATATTTCCAAAATTTAGTTCCTTACTTTCTGTCATAAATAAAGAAATACTCTGAGAAAATTTTCTTTCTTTTTAAAAGTCTGATTATTGTGGGGCCCATAGGTGGCTCAGTTGGTTAAGCGACTGCCTTTGGCTCAGGTCATGATCCTAATGTCATGAGATCAGCCTGTGTCAGGCTCCCTGCTCAGCAGGAAGTCTGCTTCTCCCTCTCTCTCTGCCCCTTTCCCCGCTTGTGCTCACTCTCTCTCAAATAAATAAATAAAATCTTAAATAAATAAATAAATAAATACATAATAAAAATCTGGTTATTTTAATGGTATGATTCCTGAGGGGATAAAAATTTTACATGAAATATTTAAAATTTAAGTAAAACATGATCTTCCATTTTTGTCATCTAAGCGTGATTAGACAAAGAGAGGAGATGACACAAAGAATGAGGAAATATATAAGAATTCAGTCTGTTGAATAGAAATTTTGTGTGTTTCTGGATTAGTTCCATCAGAATCACAGATTTCTAAGACCAGAGATTTTATTTATTTATTTATTTATTTATTTAAATAATTTGAAGTTAATGAATATTAAGTACCACAAACTAGGTGGTTAACAACAGAAATTTATTTTCTCACAGTTCTGGAATCTATAGAAGCCTGAAATGGCAGTGTCCACAAGGCTGCGCTTCCTGCAAAGGGTCTAGAAGAGTATTTCCTTGCCTTTTCTAGCTTCTGGTGGTTGCCAGCGATCCTTGGCATTCCTTTGTTGGTGGCACCATAATTCCAATCTTTGCCTCAGTCTTTACATGACCTTTCCCCCTGTGTCTGTAATGTCTTTGTACCCCAAATTTCTTCTTTTTGCAAAGACACTGGTCTTTGGATTAGGGTCTATCCTAATCCAGGATGACTTCTTGATTACAACTGCAAATATCCAATTCCTAAATAAGGTCACATTCACGCGTACAGGGAGTTAGGACTGCAACTTATCTTTTTTGGGGGACACAATTCAACCCACACCATTGTCTCAGGTGTTAGCATCTGCTAATATTAGATTTTCCTACAGAGAGATTTATCCTTTCAGTTTAAAGCTTTTATTCTGATCAACGTTCTGGTATTTATAAAATTTTCAGCCTGAAAGAGTCCTAAGATATATAGATAGATACCCATATCATTTTTTGTTACCCTTGCCAAATTCCAGGCACCGTTCTGAACACATTATATATATTATTCCTTTAATTTTCACAAAGACTCTGTTCAGCACCATTATGACCCCCATCTTATGCAGGAGGTAACTGTTGTGAACCAAACCACATCAATTTGATTTTTCACAATTATTAAATTGTTTTAGGTTGCTATAATTAAATATCATTGAGAATCAACTTTGATACAGGTGGCATGAATTATAATGAACTCAAGTCTCCAAGTGAATTTTGTCTCGTAGTTAACAGCAAATAGGTACAAAAACAGTCATACCACCTGTTACGTATGCTTGATGAAATCTCAGCTCTCTATTCTTTTAAGCACTCTGACAGCACATATCATGAACGTGTCATTCAAGGCCGAAGCAGCCATATTACAGGCAAAGTAACAGAAATCAGCTAATCTCCCAGTGGGAGTCAATGAGAAAAATCCTCTATTAAGTGTCTTGACATAAGGCCAGCAGTCTTCCCATTCTGCGGTATCATTCTGATGGGTACAGACTATCAGATATGTTACATTCTTTTATCCGTTCATGCAAGGACATATGTTCCTACAGAAGATTTCTTCACAGTCTACGTATCTTGAACATTATTCATTCTACCAAAGAAATTCACTTCTAATTACTAATTATTCTTCTGGTTTTGACAAAAAAAAAAAAAAAAAAGAAAAACAACACACAGGATACTTCAAGCACTAATAAGAAACTTGGACAATGTATACAAAAATTTATAGTGACAAGATTTGAACTATCAATCTACAGTGCCTTTGCTGAAATCAATATTTGCTGATTATGGAAAAATAACTTTTGAATATAGCTTGATTTGTAATAGTCTCAAACAAGAGGAAAAAAAACATACACAAAATGCCCATCAACAGGTAAATAAACAACATAAGTTAAGATATATCCATACAGTGGAACACACTCAGCTCTAAAAAGAAAACAAACTGCTGATGCACCCAAAATTGGATGACTGTCAAGTTCATTATGTTGGGTGAAAAAAAGTCAGGCAAAAAAAAGAGGGCATATACATTTACATAAAATTCTGGAAAGTGCAAAGTAATGGATAGTAACAAAGAGCAGATAAATGATTGCCTATAGTGACAAGTTACCTTTAATATGTACATTTTATGTAAATGAAACCTCAATCAGTTGTTAAAGAAAATAGTCCTTAAGTATTATCTCTAAATTTGAGAAGAGAGGATACAGAGGAAAGATTGGTAGTTCTCTAGGGCTACAAAATCCCAGACTGGGTAGCTTCAACAGTAGAAGTGCATTTTCTCATATTTCTGGAGGCTAGAAGTCCAAAATCAAGGTGTCAACATGTTTGGTTTCTTCTGAGGCCTCTCTTCTTGGCTTGCAGATGGCTGCCTTTTCTATCTTCCTCTCCTTGTCTCTTTGTCTGTGTTGTCTGTGTTCTGATCGCCTCTCCTTATAAGGACACAAGTCTTATTGGATTAGGGCCCACCCTAATGACCTCATTGAAGCTTAATCACATCTTTAAAGGCCCTATTTCCAGAAAGTCATATTCTGAGGTATTGGTGTTTAGGGCTTAAACATATGAATTTTGGAGATGATTCAATTCATAACAGAGATAATAACTCATGTTTTCTGCTCCCTCCCTATTCTTCTCTCATAAAAAAAGCTCTGAAAGAATGATCTTCACACATCAACCCGAACACCAAGCAATAAATATTTCTGAACGTCTAATAATGCCAACCATGTTTACTTTGGAATTAGATGATCAAGTTATCATCAATAATCATATGTCACGTTGAAATGCCTGAATCCATATATCATATAAATCACACTCCACTACACATGCCAAAGTCATTGGATTGGACTGATTTATAAATGTTTACCTTCACAGTTTCCCAGCATAGCGACTTATCAACCTGATCAAATAATATATCCCTACAGGGAATAACCTCTTCTAATCTGCATCCCCACTCAAATATTTCAGCTAATTTATGCATGTTTGCCACGGCCTTGTGTTTAGCCCCATTCTACTGCATGTGCAACCAGGACATTATCTCATCCGGTGTTTCCCTGAGTTTTATAACCTTCTCCTTTGCAATATGCAACATGAAACTCTTTTGAACTCCCTTTTTAGAGTTCCCTTTGCTGAGTCTCCCTGCCGCCCTCTGATTCCCACTCTTCTTAAGGGAGAAAATGTTCTTGGCTCCTACTTGTAGAAGGGGATAATAAGAAGAAAATCTCTTATTAGGCCACTGCCATTTCTCCCAGTGAGAAGACTTAATAACTGTTGCAGTACAATGACACGAAAGCCAATGGACGCTCAGTCTCTCCCTGAAACTGTGCCTTAAGATAGAGTCAGTGAGCCATTTCATGTTCAGTACATGTCAGCCTGTCACTTGCCTGACTGATGTATGTCAGGCTGTACTGAGGCCAGAATTCTCAGAGGCATTTATAGGACCATCCCAGCATGTGTCCCAGGACTGAGTCTTTTCTAAAATACCTCAGTGCCGGGCGCCTGGGTGGCTCAGTTGGTTAAGCGACTGCCTTCGGCTCAGGTCATGATCCTGGAGTCCCTGGATCGAGTCCCGCATCGGGCTCCCTGCTCGGCAGGGAGTCTGCTTCTCCCTCTGACCCTCCCCCTCTCATGTGCTTTCTCTCTCATTCTCTCTCTGTCAAATAAATAAATAAAAATCTTTAAAATAAATAAATAAATAAATAAATAAATAAATAAAATACCTCAGTGCCTTAGACAAAGAACAGGAATCAAAGATAATGGATTAGCAGAGATAAAATAACGCCCATGAACTCTTTTTCCCAGGGATCAAGATTGCAGAACGAAGCAGTTATTCACTGTTTGTCTTGCCATTCACTGCCTCAACAAGTTTTATGCCTCAGTTTCTTCACGTGAGGTGTTAACATTCCTGAAAGAGTATGTCATACAGAACTAATGATGCTAATGACTTTGAACATATGAAAGTTTGTTATAAATTCTCTGTGCATTCCACATACTAGTGAAAATCATAATTATATTCTCTATGAATACCATACAGAATCTCCAAAAGAATTGCAGTTCTTGTAGCCAGAAATTACCAGAGGCAATTTCAGTCTGAAGAAAGATTTTGTTTGTTTGTTTTGTTTTGTTTTAACTTTATCTGTGAAATTTGGTTACCCTATCTACCTTTTTACAGCTCCCCAAATTTTCATAAAATAATTTTGAGCAGATAAGAAAAATTTTATAGTTGATATTTTTATGTAACAATATATAAAATAATTCCCTGGGTAGCACCATTTTTCCTATATAAAGGATTTTTTAGCCATAATCTCTTCAGATACCTCAGGAGGTATGAGGAGCAAACTAATAAAATTTAACCGAAATGCTTTCAGGTAATTCAGTTAATTCACTCCTAGAAGCCCAAGACTCCCAAACATCCCCTGTTCCCAGATTTTATTTCTCTTGTTATGATATTTTTGAGCCTCTATTTTTATATTCACAAGAAAGATGCTAACATCAAAATATATACAAAGTTGTCCAAAATTGTAAATTGATAATACATTGCAGTACCATATTATTATGATTGAATTGAATTGAAGTCTGCACACTATTTCACTGATTTATATAGCCTGAAGTCAGGGCAAAGTCCTAGTTCTGAAAATAGCTGCTCATCTATAGAAACAATAATATAAAGCTTAACTAAATATACCAGTTCTGTCATATTTATAAAAGATTAATATGATTGTGAAAGACTATAGTGATAAATACATTCCCAAGAATGTATAACTTTTAAACATTACCAGTCAAACATGTGATAGGATTTTTTTCTTAGGAAGTTTTTCCTTGTAAACCTAGTCTCAAGTTCTAAATAAACCTCGGGGGTAGAGAAGATCAGCAAATAAACTTTAAGGAAGACTCCAAGAATTTTATTAGAGCTACCTGGTAATTTCAGGATGTTTGTATGGTCCATTCAACCTCCTACCCTCCTGGACTATTTCATACCCTTTTCTTTTTTCTTAAATTGAAAATACTTCTTGCCTCATTTTGTGCTGATGACATTGATTCCTTTTCCACTTAGGAGATGGAAGGAATCAGAAGAGTGATTTTACACTCCAGCATCTGCTAGCCTGCATCCATCTGCTTGAATAGGCTTCGGTTCCCTGTAACCAATGGACAAAGGAAGAGCCTGTCTTGTTCATGGCCAGCCTTTCTTGTCCACTGAAGGACATTGCTTCAGTAATTTCTCCTTCTCCCTCACTATCAATTCTCTCCCCTCCACTGGATCATTCTTATCAAAGCACAAACAGATTGTAGTATATCCACCTAAAATAACAAGTAATTTACTTAAAAAAAAATCCAATTCACTCTACCTTCCTTTTGAGCTCCTATCCCATCTCTTTCATGCCTTTTACAGCAAAACTCTTCAGCAGTGTTGCCTTCTTTGCTCTCTCCCCTTCTATTCTTTTTATGTTTTCTTTAATTCACTATACTCAGATCTTCATTCCCATTATGCCTTTGAAACTGCTTTTGATACCACCTGGCATATCCATTCATTCAATAATGCATCCAACAAAGATTTTGAGCACCTACTGTATGTCACATGTCTTCCAAGGCAGTGAGTGGAGAGCCTCAGGATCACATTCTTCTTTCCTTCTACTCTGGGAATAAAATTTTTAACTCTCCATGAGAGTATAGCTGGATATATCTTGGTATACTTTTAGCAAAATTACACAGATGAGCGAATCTTATGCCCCTCAACATCCTGTTCATCAGAGGAGATAGGAAGCAGAGCCACTCCAAAATAGCCCCGGGGTATCTTGACCAGTGAGGACACTCAGTTGTGCAGCACTGCCCTTGACCTGGCTCCAGCAGTCATACCCTAAATCTCTGTAAATTACACACACATCAAACATACAAAGAATCTCAAAGCAGATTCGCTTTATTTTAATCAACTTTATCTTCATCACTGCCCCAGACTCCAAGACTGCATGCTGTCTTTTCCTTTCTGCTTCTCAAAGGGATAGATTTCTCCCAAATACAGTTTTAAAAATGGCAATCACCTATTTAATCTTTGGTAAGAAGTAATTTGGGTCCTAAATCTCAGATCTTTTTTTTTTTTTTTAAAGGTTTTATTTATTTTTTTGACAGAGAGAGAGAGCACAAGCAGGGGGAGCTAAAGGGGGAGAGGGAGAAGCAGGCTCCCCACTGATCAGGCAGCCTGATGAGGGGCTCGATCCCAGGACCCTCGGATCATGACCTGAGCCAAAGGCAGACGCTTAACCGACTGAGCCACCCAGGCGCCTCTCTCAGAACTTTTATATGATAAACTATAATGATCACTTTTGTATGCTTGCTGCAGTTGATATACGCTTTGTAGTTTCAGTGACAGTTGTGATCTGACCTAAGAAGGGCATTGTCTTTGACTGTAGTCTAGTCGGGTCAACTGGGTAAGAATAACCCTTCCATCCATACACCTCAAAGCCTGGTCTAAAGAGCATCCTCTTTTTAAAGATTCCAAATTTAAACCACTTATTGGGCCAACTGGTCACCTCTAGCTATTAAGAAAAACATAAAGTGAAAGCTGCTCTGGAAAAATAATGATGAAACTAATACATAACATGCAATAAGATGTTACATGAAACAATCACAAAGAATCGCTTTGATTAGAATCGTGAACACACAAAAAAATAACAAAACTGCAATTACCGAGTTCCTTCTATTGTATAACTTCAGAGCCTTATAACCAACAATAACAACACATTTTCCAGTGAGCTACTTATCTCTAAGGCCGGCTGCCTATAGGTAGTGTTATCGGTATTTCTCAATCCTAGGCCTTTTTTAACTCCTTCAGATGGAAATAAGTCAAGTGTTTGATAAAAAGCAACCTTTAGGAATATTTAAAACAGGTTTTCTCCTCTGCAAAGGAGTAAAAGATTTGAATCTTCCTAGTTTATGCTGGCAACAACGCAACTGCAAACAGCAGATGGTTACTTGCATATCACAAATAAGTGGAGAAAAAAAGCTAGTGCTACACCAACTGGGATTGCAGCTCTGGGGAAACTTGTCAATTTCAGCAAAGCCTATGGAGATTGAATGTTTATGAGCGAGGAGGAAAGGAAAAGTGAACGGGAGGCAAAAACTTTAATACAAAAAAAAAAAAGAGAGAGAGAGAGAGGAAAGGAAAGGTTAATATGGCAGGTGGTCTGGGCTTGTTACTCTTCCCCGAGGAGAGAATAAATGGATTTGATGATTTTGTTACTGCATAATGTGCACAGCATCAGAAGAGTGCAGCGTGGACACAGAGTTCTGTAATGAGACAGGGAGAGACTCATCTTGCGTTCACCGCTGAGAATATCTTAACATTTCGTTCTCTGGATGGCTCCCCTCTGCGTACACGGTCAAGCTGTACTCCTTGGCTTAGTTTTCCTTTCTTCTCTGCTGATCCTAGTGGGTTGTTTTTTCTCATCTCATCATTAACCCATACCAATTATACAAACTTATGAATAAATATGTCACCTCTGTGGTGTGTGGCTAATGCTGTAATTTGCTCACAGCTTTCCCTGAACACCCTCATATATGAATAAGATTTGAAACAAATTATAAAGGCTATAGAGTTTATTATATCTCAGGGCAGTTCAGAATAATCTTCCAGAGCTCATTTTATATCTGATGCCCATTTTGTTATTTAATCTGTATGTTTCCTCATCTGCAAACAAGGGATAATTATAGGACCTACCGCAAAGGTTTGTTGTGAATGTGTAAGGAATAAACAAGCGCTGGAAAGAGCAAGCACCCTGTTGGTTACTTGGTGTTACGTTCAGTGTTACCCTGGTAATAGGATTTATCATGTGTGGATAACACTATAGACCATTATCGAGACTTTTCTCTCTTTAAAGACTTCAGTTTCCCTTCTTCTACCCTCCCAGTGCAGCAGATAATTTTTAAAAATAAGAATAGCTAGCATTTAGAGTTTATCATGTGCCAGGCTCTATTCTGAGTGCTAAGTATTCACACATTTCCTTCTCACAAAGAGGCTATGATGAAGCTATTGATATTGATAGTATCCCTATTTTACATGTGAGGAAATGAAGGCACAGAGAAGTGAAACGATTGTCCTGGGAGAGCATAGTTAAAAACTGGAGGAGCTCAGCTTCAGACCCAGGCTGTCTGGCACCAGGGTCCACACCCTTTACCACTTCTCCACATCGCTCTCTGTGCTTATTCCACATTATCCAATCTCTATGTCTCAGCACTTCAATCCGTCCCTAACTCAGCTGGCTTCTCGCCTGATCTTTGACCTGATGACTTGGCATAGGCTCTTGTCTTATAATTCTCTCCTCCCTTTCAAGTATCTTCCATCTCTCCCACTTCACTGACTTTTCAGCTGCTTTCCAAACAACCAGGTTTCTTTTGTATTTAAAATAAATAAACTCAATACTTGCATTAATATCATCGTGTCTTGGAATATTTAACTTCTCCCTTTTCTGTTTGTATTGAACTTCATGAAGAAAGGATCATGCCAGATGTCAGCCACGGTAACCACATTCTGTTTGTCCCTTCCTTGTCTACTGTCACCGCTCCAACGGAAGTGCTTTTTGAAAGTCACTGTGATCCAGGCAAATCTAAAGACCTCTCTTGGTTCTTTCCTGTGGGACCTTTGGAAAGACAGCCCACAAAAGCAGCTATTCTTGGCAATGAGTAAATGAGGATAAACACTAGGGGAAACAGTATAAAAGACTTCCTTAAAAACATTGGTGTTCTTTGTTTTACTTCTATTTTTTTGCTCTTCATGAACTACTCATGATTTCACAGGACTTAAATGGTTCACTTTTTTTTTTTTTTTTAATTTTTTTATTGTTATGTTAATCCCCATACATTACATCATTAGTTTTAGATATAGTGTTCCATGATTCATTGTTTGTGCATAACACCCAGTGCTCCATGCAGAACGTGCCCTCCTCAATACCCATCACCAGGCTAACCCATCCTCCCAACCCCCTCCCCTCTAGAACCCTCAGTTTGTTTTTCAGAGTCCATTGTCTCTCATGGTTCTTCTCCCCCTCCGATTTCCCCCCCTTCATTCTTCCCCTCCTGCTACATTCTTCTTCTTCTTTTTTTCTTTCTTAACATATATTGCATTATTTGTTTCAGAGGTACAGATCTGAGATTCAACAGTCTTGCACAATTCACAGCGCTTACCAGAACACATACCCTCCCCAGTGTCCATCACCCAGTCACCCCATCCCTCCCACCCCACCCCCCACTCCAGCAACCCTCAGTTTGTTTCCTGAGATTAAGAATTCCTCATATCAGTGAGGTCATATGATACATGTCTTTCTCTGTTTGACTTATTTCGCTCAGCGTAATACCCTCCAGTTCCATCCACGTCGTTGCAAATGGCAAGATCTTATTCCTTTTGATGGCTGCATAATATTCCATTGTATATATATACCACATCTTCTTTATCCATTCATCTGTTGATGGACATCTTGGCTCTTTCCACAGTTTGGCTATTGTGGACATTGCTGCTATAAACATCGGGGTGCACGTAGCCTTTCGGGTCCCTACTTTTGTATCTTTGGGGTAAATACCCAGTAGTGCAATTGCTGGATCATATGGTAGCTCTATTTTCAACTTTTTGAGGAACCTCCATACTGTTTTCCAGAGTGGCTGCACCAGCTTGCATTCCCACCAACAGTGTAGGAGGGTTCCCCTTTCTCCGCATCCCCGCCAACATCTGTCATTTCCTGACTTGTTAATTTTAGCCATTCTGACTGGTGTGAGGTGGTATCTCATTGAGGTTTTGATTTGGATTTCCCTGATGCCGAGCGATATTGAACACTTTTTCATGTGTCTGTTGGCCATTTGGATGTCTTCTTTGGAAAAATGTCTATTCATGTCTTCTGCCCATTTCTTGATTGGATTCTTTGTTCTTTTGGTGTTGAGTTTGATGAGTTCTTTATAGATTTTGGATACTAGCCCTTTATCTGATATGTCATTTGCAAATATCTTCTCCCATTCTGTCAGTTGTCTTTTGGTTTTGTTGACTGTTCCCTTTGCTTTGCAAAAGCTTTTTATCTTGATGAAGTCCCAATAGTTCATTTTTGCCCTTGCTTCCCTTGCCTTTGGCGATGTTTCTAGGAAGAAGTTGCTGCGGCTGAGGTCGAAGAGGTTGCTGCCTGTGTTCTCCTTTAGGATTTTGATGGACTCCTGTCTCACATTGAGGTCTTTCAACCATTTGGAGTCTATTTTTGTGTGTGGTGTAAGGAAATGGTCCAGTTTCATTCTTCTGCATGTGGCTGTCCTCTTTTATATAAATTTTATCAGTATCTTTGGAATAACTATTCATCCTCTACATTTAAAGGCTTTTTTTTTTTGGTTCATGATTTTGACATTTCCTTAGCATTGTTCTGTTGCCCTAAATTCTAACAATCTTACAAAAAAAAAAATCTTTGCAAATAGTGTAGATAATTAGCATAACAATGTCTGGCCCTCCGTTTCTTTCTTTTTTTTTTTTTAAAGATTTATTTATTTGACAGAGAGAGACACAGCGAGAGAGGGAACACAAGCAGGGGGAGTGGGAGAGGGAGAAGCAGGCTTCCCGCTGAGCGGGGAGCCCGATGCGGGGCTCGATCCCAGGACCCTGGGATCACGACCTGAGCAGAAGGCAGACGCTTAACGACTGAGCCACCCAGGCGCCCCTGGCCCTCCGTTTCTTAAAAGAATTAACAGTTAAGAACTAGTTGCACAGGCTGACATTAAACTGTAGTAATCTATGGACTTTTCAGATAATAACTAATTTAAAAATATTCATGGTTTGAACATTGTATTGTTTTAAAAGATACCTATATGTACGTATAGATACAGATATATAATTAAATTTTTTTTTTTACATTCCCCAATGATGACTTAGTTCCTGAGTTAAATTCTGCATTTATGGAAGGGTATTTCTTGATTGAACTGGCATTCATGCAATGCCATTTCCTGACTGGGTTTTAGGCTCAGTTTTTTAAGGACATCTTTGTATCCCTCACAATACATAGCACAATGTCTGATATAGAATAAGAGCTCAGTAATTGTTTGTTGAATAAGTGCATAAATCCATGGTGGGCTGAAAAGGAATAGGAGAGTATTTTCAGTCTCTCTTCCTTCTCATCCCCATGTTTCATTTAAAAATGATGTGGTATTCCAGGAGAAGAATCCTGGAAGTTGAACTAATAAAATTGATAAACCCCTAGCCAGGGGTATTTTGTCAAATGCTTTTACTGCATCTATTGAAAGGATCATATGGTTCTTAACCTAAGAAATGGGCAGAAGACATGAATAGACATTTTTCCAAAGAAGACAGGATGTATGGCCAACAGACAAGGGAAAAGATGCTCAATATCACTCATCATCAGGGAAATGCAAATCAAAACCATGATGAGATACCACCTCACACTGTCAGAATGGCTAAAATTAACAACATAGGAAACAACACGTGTTAGCAAGGATGTGGAGAAAGGAGAACCCTCTTACACTGTTGGTGGGATTGCAAATTGGTGCAGCTACTATGGAAAACAGTATGGGGTTTCCTCAAAAAATTAAATATAGAACTATCCTATGATTTAGCAATTGTACTACTAGATATTTACCCAAAGGATACAAAAATACTGATTCAAATGACCATATGCACCTAATATTTATAGCAGCATTATCAACAATAGCCAAATTATGGAAAAGAGCTCAAATGCCCATTGACTGATGAATGGATAAAGAAGAAGTGATTACTCAGCCATCAAAAACAATGAAATCTTGCCGTTTGCAGTGATATGGATGGAGCTAGAGTATATTATGCTAAGTGAACTAAGTCAAAGACAAATACCATATGATTTCACTCATATGTGGAATTTAAGAAACAAAACAGATGAACCTAGGGGAAGGGGAAGAAAAGATAAAGAGATGGAAGCAAACCATAAGAGATTCTTAACTACAGGGAACTGAGGGTTGATGGAGGAGAGGTGGGTGGGGGATGGGCTAAATGGGTGTTGGGTATTAAGAAAGGCACTTGTGTTGAACACTGGGTTATATGTAAGTGGTGAATCACTAAATTCTACTCCTGAAACCAATATTACACTATATATTAACTAACTACAATTTAAATACAAATTTAAAAAAAAAGAAAATGAAGAAAATAAAAATAAAGTCTCCTCTCAGAAAAATTAAATTAAATTAAATTAAAACTAGGGAGGAAAAAGAAAGTATATGTACACAGTGGTAATATCTTCTCCTTCTACCCAGTTCTGTTCTAGAAACCAGGCTTTTGCCAGGGAACAATAGTTACATAGTCCTAATAATGCAAATGCTGAATGCTTATTTAAACATAATTATTCTAGAACTACATTGGATTCTGGTATTAGTGTGGGTTCTCTAGAGAAACAGAGCCAGTAGGATGGAGATTTATATATTGCACATATATGACATATTTTTATCAGCAATTGGCTCGCAATTATAGAGACTGACAAATCTCAAGATGTGCAAAGTCAGTAAGCTGGACACCTAGGAGAGCCAATGATAAAGTTCCAGTCTGAAGGCTGAAAGTTTCAAGACCCAGGAAGAGCCAGTTTTTCAGCTGAAATCTAAAGTCTAAAGGTAGGAAAAACCTAACGTTCCAGCCTGAAAGCAGTCAAAATAGGAGGTATTTCACCAAATATCTGGGTACACTGTGGCCAAGTCAAATTGACACAAAAAATTAACCATCACAGATCCTGTCAGAGTGTAGTGTATGATGGAGAGGAGCTAAGCACATGGGTGGGGAGGGAGGAGTAAAAAAACTAACCAGTTATTAAGCAAGTAGATAATTTAAAATTTTATGAATCAGAAGCTGGCAGCAGAAGCATAATATTTGAAACTCTGTACTAGAATATTCCATAAAAAGAAATGCTATGAACTTAGAACAGTTCCTGGCATATGGTAAGCACTCAATAGATGTCAGATATTACTTTTCAAATATTAGGATGGTTAATTATATACTCTGTCTTTTATTTTAACTATATTTATATAGTTCATATATAAATTTTTCAGGTGTTCTCAATTTTTAATATTAATTAATTTATTATGAATTGTGTAGTGAAAATCTAATGTATATGGGATTCTATAAAGAGGATAAAAAGGTTTATAGCCAGTTCCTGCCAAAGCACCATGGTGAATTGTAAAAATATGATAAGCATTCCAGTCATGGTTAGTTGTAGTACTTTATAAAATAAATTAATTAACTGCCCTATAAAGAAATTTAACTATCATTCATTTTTTTCCTATTAGATAAAGTACTTTTTAAAACTTTTAGCAGATAGCAATTGTTATTAAAATAACTCTTCAGAGATTTAAAACAAACTATTAATATAGTTTTATATATATATAATATATATGGGAGCAATATAAATGTGATAATAATAATAATAATATAGTGTTATTTGCCTCAGAAACAGTATTACTAGCCACGACTAAAACAAAAAGCAACAACCATAATTTCCACTGCTCAGCATTGTAAAATAAGTCATTTCCAGGCTAGTTTTATGCCGTTTCAGGCGTGGTGCTAAGTTCTTTATATGAATTTTAGCTTTTAATCTTCCCAGCATGCACAGAAGGCAGATTGATAATTCTAATTTTTAAAGCAACAGAATTGAGGCTTACAGAATAAGAATGGCAATTTGATAATATGGTTTATCTCTCTGCCCTTCTAAAACCCCACTAAAATTAAAACAGGCACTAGAGGGAAATAAAAAAACAGAAGTCTATCTATTATAAGAAATGCCCAAGAAAATGCAATTGAACATCAGTCCATTAGTTTATCAACATCAGTTTCTGGTAGTGAGAGATTTAGGGGAAAGATTTGACATTATGTGTGCTAGAATTCTATTTCCCTTTCCACTCTTCCAAAGCGAGGGACTCTTTAAAAGAACTCTGACAGTTTACATTATATTTCTGAAGAGAACCATGATTGGTATGTACCATCACTCTCAAAAAGAGCTTTTGAACAAAAGACTAGCTGGAGAAGCCTGAGGAAGCAATATATAAGTTGGTGTGCTAGTATAATTTAATATCACCAGACACTACCCCTACTCCTGGTCCTGCCTCCCCCCAAATTTTTTAAAAGCTCTGATTTGTAGCATTTGCCCATTTCCACTATGTAAATATTCCCACTGTGGTGGATTTCAAGTTACCACCATGCAGTCACTGAACACAGAATTGGAGATCCACGCAGTCTGCTTTCTTGAGCCCTAGCCCCAAGCTGCATTCCTGTATAAAGCGCCAGCAGGGGATGCTGTCAGAGGAAAAAGCATCCCATGGAGGAAAAAAGCCAGCATCTGATACAAAGACCCAACATTAAGTTACAACCAAATCCATCAAGTAAGGCCTTTTTTTGCCCTTTCACCAATCCTCTACTCCCCAGTACCTGACACTGTGGCGACCAGAAATGTGAAGTAAGAAGTGCCAGAGAGTGAGGTAAGAAGTGTATCAAAAGAAAAAAAAAAAGGAATGAACTCAATCATGACTTTCTTCCCCAGTGCAGCCTGTGACATGTGTGAGCTTAAGTAGGAGAGAAATTTAAATTGGATAGTGGTCTGTATTTTTATGAGAAAGGCCTACATTTTTTGGTTATTTAAATATTTTCTAAAAACCATGGAATCTACCCAACTTCATCTAGGAAAAGGAAACCAAAACAACAAATCTTCAGATAGAATCCAACAAATCTTCAGGTAAATGCTGGAGTGCCTGGCTGGCTCAGTTGGTTGAACATGTGCCTCTTGATTTCAGGGTTATGAGTTCGAGCCCCACATTGGATGTGGAGATTACTTAGAAAAAGAAAGTAAAAATCTAAAAAAAAAAAAAAATCTTTTTAGATTCTTTTCAAGCTGAAAAGAATTCTTTTTAGATTCTTTTTGGATTCTTTTTGGAATTCTTTTTAGATTCTTTTCAAACCTGAAAAGAATTCTTTCACCTTTTGGTAGAGGTGAAAAAGAATAGAGTTGTGCGACCTGTGCCCAGCCTAGTCTACCTGGTTCAATTCATTGGTTTTATAATATAGGAACTCAAGCAAGAATAAATGTCTAGCAGAGATATAATTTTAATAAAGAAAAGCCCAGGCTTACCTGAGCTATGCTCTGCTATTACAATCACATTGTCAGAATTAATCACTCCCTCTGACCCCCCAGTGTAGGTTATTCATCCTATAAAGCTCTTATTTAGCACAGTCTTCCTTGGGTTTCCTCTTGACTACCTAATCTCCTCTGACTGTGAGCAATTAGGGGGGTTAGAATCAGGGTGTGTTTACTTTTCGTATCCTTGCACTGCTTGGAACAAGGTATACTTTTACCTGTATGTAGTTGTGGACTGTAAGGTACTCGAGAAACTTTTGCTCCCTTCAGTAGATTGAAAAGATTCTTTGTTCTTGGTATGGAATTCATTTGCTCAACAAGTCATTTTATGTTGACAGTATAAAGGTCAGCTTAATCCCAATTTCAGTCAATAAAGTCACAAATTTCACTCAATTAAGACGAAAACTAATGACATTTTATTACCCAGTGTGGAAAATTCACAGCTCATACAAACCTGAAAACCAACAGAAGTTGGAAAGAGCACAGTTAAATGGTAGATACACTGAATCCTTAACTCTAACACCATAAAAATATTCAACCCTTCTGAAGAATGCTTTCCTCTTGGAATTTTATGCGATAAAAAGAATAGCTTCTTAACTGCATGTGTAATATGTGTCATATTTTAAAAACTACAAAGAGAAATGTTGTCAGACATTCTATAATTTTTGTAAATTAATATTAAATACATGTTAGTTACTATTTTGTGGTAACCAAGGAGAAGAACACTCTTTAAAAATTCACTGGGACAAAGTCTGTTAGCTCTTAAATTCATTCTGTGGTCTAAAGTCTGAGTCATTTTCCCTGCGTAGTGGGCTTATTCTTGATCACATCTATTTTGGAATTTCCTAATTCATGCTCTCAATGTACTTCCCTCCCAAACTTTCTACGAGTGTAGCTTTCCACAGCTCAGTTGACAGTAACACTATCACTTTATTGTTGTTCTGGCCAAAAACATTAGCATCATTCATGAGTCCTTTGCCCACACTTCACATTTATTCTGCCAGGAATCTTGCTCACTCTACCCAAAAATATATGTGGAATCTGACCTTTTTACTAGGTCCAAACTACTATCTGAAAGAGTTACAAAATTGATACTCTTATTTCTACCTTACCCTTTTACCATTCTTTTTTCTTTCATGATAAACATTACCTTCTTACAAAAAAAATATTAGTCACTTTCTAAAAATTATATTTTATTCTTCAATGGCTATCTCTTCTACCAAAATGAAAGTTCCACTAGGGCAGCATCTTTCTCTCTTTTTTGTTGACTTATGTATCAGTGTTCCTCAAAACAGAAGCTGGCTTACAGTAGGCACTCTTTAAATATTCGTTGAATGAATAAATACTTTTATATATATATGTATGTGTGTGGTTATGTATACATATGCATACATATATATGTGTACATGTATGTATGTATGTGCATTATTTGTATTACAATTTATTCTTTTGGTGGACTGATTGCAAATATATTATTTTGGATCTTATTAAAAACATAATATTTAGGGGCGCCTGGGTGGCTCAGTCGTTAAGCATCTGCCTTCAGCTCAGGTCATGATCCCAGGATCCTGGGATCGAGCCCCGCATCGGGCTCCCTGCGCCGCGGGAAGCCTGCTTCTCCCTCCCCCACTCCCCCTGCTTGTGTTCCCTCTTTCGCTGACTCTCTCTCTGTCAAATGAATAAATAAAAATCTTTAAAAAAAAAAAAACATAATATTTATTCTTTCAAAATTCCATTCTACAAAAAAATCATGGCTTAACTTATATCTATAAATTTTAAATCAGCACTTTTGGGGCGCCTGGGTGGCTCAGTTGGTTAAGCAACTGCCTTCGGCTCAGGTCATGATCCCAGGGTCCTAGGATCGAGCCCCACATCAGGCTCCCTGCTCAGTGGGAAGCCTGCTTCTCCCTCTTCTACTCCCCCTGCTTGTGCTTCCTCTCTCGCTGTGTCTCTCTCTGTCAAATAAATAAATAAATAAATAAATTCTTAAAAAAAAAAAAAAAAATTTAAATCAGCACTTTTAATGAAGACAACAGAAAATTAGCACTGAAAGACTTTGAGGAAATAAGAGAGGAATGGACTTATGTTGCCTCTGAATATATCCACAAAAAAAACCCAGCATGTTGCTTGTGTTATTTAACAGAAACTTGAGTAGACTAACCTCCTCATTCAAAAATATTTTTTAAATATGTACTGTGTGCATGTTTTTGTAAATTGTTCTGTGTGTTTGTATGTACACAAAAATGAATGAGACACAGACATTGCTCTTAAAGCCCTAATAAATATTTGAATTTTATTTAATGTAAAAATAATTATAATATGTGAGTCATACTGTTAGCTCAGTCATTAGTCTACCAGGAGCATATACATAGTGTCATAGCTACTCAAAGAAAGGAGAGAGAAATACAGAGTTTTGTGTTTTTATCTCCTTATTGTACTGCTGTGAGAAGAGAAAGGAAATTTTTTTCAAATTGGAAAAGTTTTCTTTCTGTTTTGAAATAAAGTATCTGTAAGAGTCTATTAAAATTTCATACGGCAACTAAGGACATTTTGGAGGTATCTTTTTTTAATTTCAAAGCTATTTCACTTTTAACATGAAATGGTTAAATTTTTATAACATGAGGGACTACAGAACTTTGTTTTTATTGAACATTGTATTATGGTTATTTCAACAAAAAACATCCAAACCAAACACTAATTAGCTATATATCAAAAGGGTCATCCATATGAAAAGAATCTTAAATACCCCGGGAATTAAGGTAATTTTTGTTTATGATTAAATGTAGGAATAATTAGCCCATCCCTAAATTATAGAATGAAGAATATAAATTCATGTTACAGAAGCAATGATCCCAGGTAGCATTTACATTTAACTATAAAAAACACAGTGAAATACATTTGCATTTTTGAAAGCTGGTCTAATTATTCTTGACTCAAAATTCATAGTTAATCCACTTGGCAATTTCTGAGTATAAATTTTATTCATTTGTTCCTTAAAATATCTATTTCTAGAAGAGAAAAAAAAACAGATATGCCTAAGATATGCTTTTCTCCCCAGTATGACAAATCTCATAAATTCAAAATATTTGGAAAGTTTTCGCTAACTCTGTTTTTCCCTGTCCCAATAGAATATGACCCACTTCCCTAGTATTTATTCTTCTTTTATTCTTGACATTTTACCTCCAACCTCTTTTACAAATTTCCCTGAGTTTACTACCCATATGACTTTGTTTTTATTTTTTTTCTAAATTCATCTTATGTTCTGTTACATATTAATACATCCATAAGCTTTTAGATTTAGAAGAGTGAAAACTCTTATCTATTACACTGACATCATCTATAAAAATCCAGTGGTGTGCTGGTATACTGGATCTCAAAAGAAAAAAAAAATACTAATTTATACTGTTTGCCAATTTCTCTAGTGTAAATATTCCCAGTTTGTTGATTTCAAGTTACCAAACCAGCTGGCAAAATTCCTGAATATTTAAGAATAGGCTTTCACACGCTGGTAGCTGCTCACTCAGGCACATGCCGCAGATATTCAACTATCTCTATTTGGAATATTTTAAATTACCTGTAACTACTTCACGGAGTAGCCCATGTATTGATGGACAGTTCAAGTTTTTTTTTTTTTAAAAAAATCTCTTATGTTGGCCCAACATATTTTCCCACAAAATCTGTCCCTGAATTGGCATTAATCACAATTCAAAAGCTATACAATGTAAATAGGAACCCTTTGCCATATGACAGTCATTCAGACTTTAAGGAAGCTTCTGCGAGTGTCTTTTCTCCTAGGTTGAACACAGTTCCTTCTAACTGTTCATATCTGAGGGTTTCCATAGTCTTTAACAACTGATCTTATTCCTGGGCTGTACTGTAATTAACTGTCAATGGGGTCTAGACATTAACACGTAACTCCAGATGTGGTCTGGCTAAAGCAAGGAGTCAGAGAATTATTAATTTTCTTTCCCTGGCCACTATAATTTTGCTAGTACAGTTTGAGGATTCATTAGATATTTTTGGCTGCCACATCACACAGTTGGCTTGCATAGAATTGTGAAACCAACTTTATCCACCCAGGTGTTTGTTTTTACCTAAAAAGCAGTTAAGCCAGTTTTCGATCATTCTGTGCTTGTCCAACTAATTTCTGAACCTAGGTGTAAGAGTTTACATTAATACCTCTTACATTCCATCCTATTAATTAAGCTCTTCTTTTCAAACAATACAATTGAATCCATAGCCTATCAACTCTTTCCATTTTTGTGTTTGTGGTATTTTCAGGTATAAATGTATGCTTTCCCTCTTTTCACTCAAACTAAAAATAATCTAAAATGGTAAAGATGATAAAAATGAATTGAATGCCTTTCTATAGGAAGCAGCGTATGGAAAAACCTGAACTTTAGATCTTTTCATTTTCTCTTGTTCCCTCTTCCTTCCCTCACGTCCATCATTCTGAAATGAGGAGCTGTAGCCCAGAAAACACAATTAAGCTTTTTGATATCATCTAGAAGGACTTAATTCCAAGTGTATCTTTGTCTCCAAAATTATTTTTTCAGTTAAAGAGATGACAACTGCACCTGTATGATCCAAACCCCCTGCCCCAAATCCTTCAGGCTTAAAGTTACTAGAGATATAATTCATGTTCCTTTCTGAGCTATCACCCATTTTCTCATGACTCAGCAGAAGGAAACAGCTTGAGCTTTTTCTAGGTTTTGGCAGATTCCTCCTTATCTCAGATAAGAATTTCTTAGAAGATAACACCTTTCCCAATAAGCTGTGGGGAAAGTTTATATAACCAACTCTCTGTACTTCAAAGAAAATCCCTAGTGCTAATTATAAGTCTTTTCTCCAGGAAACAATACTATTTTTTCTGTACAAATCAGGATCTGTTTTAATCATCTTACATCTCACAAAGGACTGAAATCACTTAACAGGTTTTTGTTAATGTGTTTACATATGCATCTTTTTTAAAAGATTTATTTATTGGGGCGCCTGGGTGGCTCAGTCGTTAAGCGTCTGCCTTCGGCTCAGGTCGTGATCCCAGGGCCCTGGGATCGAGCCCCGCATTGGGCTCCCTGCTCAGCGGGAAGCCTGCTTCTCCCTCTCCCACTCCCCCTGCTTGTATTCCCTCTCTCGCTGTGTCTCTCTCTGTCAAATAAATAAAATCTTTAAAAAAAAAAAAAAAAAAAAGATTTATTTATTTGAGAGAGAGTGCGCCCAGGCGCCTGCACGCGTAAAGGGAGGGGAGTGAAGGGGAAGGTCAGAGGGAGATGGAGAGAGAGTGTCAAGCCAACTCCGCACTGAGTGTGGAGCCCTACAGGGGGCTGGATCCCACGACCCTGAGATCACGAACTGAGACAAAACTAAGAGTCAAACCCTTAATCGACTGCACCACCCAGGCACCCTTACATGTGCATTTTAAGTGAGAATTTTCTCAAGGGGCTAACTGATATAGTAATGTGATTATAAGATTAATTAAAATCTCTCTGGAAACATTGCTGTTTCTGTATTGAAATAACAACCATTTTCTCCATCATTCCCCAATGAATTAGATACCAGGAAATAATTTTATCTTGCATTCTTATATTCCAACTCCTATTTTAACAACCCACTCCCCTTCTCACATGTAACTTGCTCCTTCTTACTTTTTGGTTTTCCAATTAGATGTTTCTTTCTGTCCTTATTTTATCTATTTGTGTTTCTCATATCAAACTCAAGCTCCCAACAAAGCTTTTCTAGGTAACCTTTCCTTATTAATCATACCTGACCTTAATCAATCCTTTCTATGCATTCCCTCGAGCACTGAAGTACCCAGTGTGATGCACACTAAATCAAACATATTAATATGTTGTTGATATATTAGTGCTCATTATTTTCAAACCTCTTTTGCATGCTTCCCCCCTTATATGACAACTTCTTACAGGGTAGGGATATGGTCAATCTCACCATATAACTTCCTGCTCAGAACACTTCCAGGGCCTTTGTGATAAAGTGAGAATGCCTTAGAACAGGATATGAAGCTTCTGACTTCTCTCCAGGCTCAACAGGATACACAGCTCCTCATGTCTAGTCTCCTGAGGTGCTCCATAAAGTTCCCAGAAGTTACTATTTCACATTTAGTGTGCTCTTGCTGCTTCCTGGAATGACCAAAATTTCTGCCCAGTTTGGAAGAAAATTTCTTCACCTTTAAGGGTCAGGCTCAGCTCAAGTATCCTACCTATCCTGAGGAAATCCAGCCCTAACCTCTGTGGCCCTCTTTCCTACTCAATTCTCTTTCCCACCAATGATGCAGTTCTGTAGATGGTAGCTGATAGAGCACAGGCTTTAAAGTCACATAGACTGGTGTGAACCTAGTTCTACCACTTTCAAGTTGTGTGCTTTCTGTCAAGTTATTTAAGGATCCTAAACCTCAGTCTCCTCATTTGTCAGTGGGCAAAATTTCCCTTTCCTAGGGTGGTTGTAAGGATTAAATGAGTAATGCATTTGAGGTGCTTAGCAGTTAGGCTGGCACAGAGTGAGCCCCCAATAAATGGCAGCTTTTATTGGACCATAAGGTCCTTGAGACCAGGTCGTCTATGAAATCAAGTGCCTAATGCTTAGTAAGTACTCAGGAAATGGTTACTGAATAATGAAAGTGAGCACCTCTACCACCAGGGAGCAAGGTATCCCTGGGGTGAGGATAAGATTAAGAGGAAGTAAGAGGTAGATTATTTAAATCTTTTTTAGTTTTAGCTTGCCGTACTTTAGACCTCACCTACAAAAGATTTTTACTAGCCTTTCAGCACATTTATATGTGAGGGATATTTGAGCTATGACTAAAATTTATATGCAGAAGAGTGGGAAAGTTAGTATGAAAAATAAAAATTCTAATTAAGAATATTTTTAGAGTTTAATGAGACCCAAAGCCTTTTTTACAGGTAGTTACTCTTCCATTAATTTTCAGATCTATGAAATGGTAGAAGGGAAGCATTAGGATGTTCATATGACAAGTTCCTTAATCAAAACACATGGCAGTTGCAATTTCAAAAGGCCATTGTAAAAATCAGTATAGTTGTTTAGAACCAAATATGACAAACTTTTTGATGTGTTATAAATTGAAGCAGGCTTAAGTGAACAATGACATTCAAAAATACTAGTTTACTATTGGGAGAATGTCTATAGGTAAAAAGTAACCAATTATATTTAATTCTGAAAGACAAAAATACTAGCAACTGCACATTCGGAAACAAGTCTATTCGTTTCCACAAAATCTCTCCTACAGTGGATATTCTTTACTTTTTACTTATACATTGAATAGCTTCCTAATGGTTTTTTCCAGCTTCAATTTTTTTTATTATTGTTTATGAACATTTGGAATTTTATTTAAAAACAAAACAAAACATCACAAACACCACTGTTACAGTTAGAGGCCCTCTTGGGTCTCTACAATGATACTGAGCGTGCTCACAACGGGTTCCCATTATTTAGTCTTAAACAACCATCTTTAAAAGAAGGAAGAAAAAACTTGTCCCACTACCATTTCACTTGTTTTAATGTTTCTTCACAAATGGTAAAAAATACTGAAGTACAGACAAGGAATAATCATAATGCTGTGGCCAACATTATAAATGTGGAACTATAAATTTAAAACATTTTCTGGTTTAAAAATAAATCTGTAGTCAAAACAGCTGTGCGGGGTCTCTGTGTCTAGTAGGGCTGGTCTCTGTGTTCCTGACAGTGCTCACTTTAATCCATTTTTCCAGGTCCTCCATGACTGCCTCTTCTTCCTCCCATCTGTTCCATCAAAGGTCCAGGGAGCCCACCAGGGCCGCCCCATCTTCCTCCACTAAAGCCACCTCGGTCCATGCCCCGGCCACCATGGAAGCCCCCTTTGTCTCCACCATGACCACCTCTGAACATCCCACCCCAACCACCGCAGTCCATGGGGCCACCTCTTCCTCCCTGCATGCCACCAGGGCTGCCTCTGCCATGGTCACCACCCAGGGGTGGAAAGGGTGGTTGGAAGGAAGCCTTCAAGCTTTGGAGCCTTAACATTGGTTGCATTCTGTTCTCCAGGGGAAGTTCTGGTTTCCACACCCTGGACTGGGGCACTGCCGGTCTCCAGCTCGGTGCTGGACGTTTCCTCCTCCGGCTGGGTTCCCTCTGGAACCTTGGGGCCCTCTTGGGGGAAAGCCACCCCTGTTTCCTCCATGGCCTCCCATGTGACCCACTGGGGCCCCCAGGACCTCCTTGGCTCCCCGGACCTCCACGGAGTTGCTGCGGCATCCCTCTGCCCTTACGGGGAGGCATACCACCCTGCATGCTGTGCATCAGAGGCTTCTTCCTAGCAAGAGAAACCTTAAGTTTGCTCCCTTGAAAATCTTTCCCATCAAAGCACTCCATGGCAATCTTGGCAGTTGGTGGGTCTTCACAGGACACTGCAGCATCACCTTGAGGCTTTCTTGTTTCCTTGTCCAAGTAGATCTGGATCGTGGGTTGTCCGTTTCTCTTGTTCATCTTAACAACTCCATACTGCTTAATGAAGTCTGCCAGATCATCTAGAGTCCCATTGTCGTTTAAGCCTTGCACATAAATTGCACTGTTGTCAGAGTCTTCATCTGGATCTACAGGTGGGCCTAGATCAAGATCTGGTCCTTCAACCAAGGGCCCACCAGGCATATTGAAGCCACTTTGCTCCAACACCCATTCCACTGCATCCTCCTTCCTGCCCACCTCTGCTCATGCCTCCACAATCAAATCCCCCTCTTCCCCTGCCCCATTATCAGGGCCACTCATACTCTGATTCTCTCCTGGTCCAGAAAATCCTCCAGACTCCTGCCCATAAACACTCATGCTCCTGGGGTGGTCCTGTTGGAATGAACTCTGCTGCCCGTAGCTGCTGCTCTGTTGGCTATACTGACTTGGAGCCTGGCTGTAGGATCCAGTTTGGGAGGGATAATTAGTGGGCAGCTGCTGCCCCTAGCTGCTTTGTTGACCATAGCTACTTGCTGTCCATAGCTGCTGGGCTGTCCATAGGTGTTCTGCTGAGAGTAACTGCTCTGATCATAACTAGTTGGCTGTGCAGAGGAACAGCTGGTAGGAAGATAAGATGGTGGTACCCTGACTGGCTGCAAGGGGTAGCTCCCAGGTATCTGGGGATAACTATAGTTACTCTGTCCGTATCCTAGGCTGTGCTGGTTGTAACCTCCTGTGCTAGACTGAGGTTGACTAGTCTCAGCAGATTTGTTACCATCCTGCAGTTTTGCAGGTTCAGTGGCTGCCGGCTGCTGCCCATAGGCTGGGTAAGCAGGCTGAGTGCCATATGCAGACTGAGCTGCCTAGGAGGCCTGGGTGGTAGTGACTGTAGCAGTGGTGGTATCATGAGCACCAGTGCCGTCCCCCTGGACAAACTGACTGTATGCCTAGGGTGGGTGGAGGGGGGCAGTTGGAGTAGTATAACCAGCAGGATGCTGTCCATAAGAAGTTGCATAGGTGGTCTGCCCATAGGTCACAGTGGCCTGAGCCCAGGTATAGCTGACATCAGTGGGCTGTCCATAGGTTCCATAACTTTGCTGCCCATATGCCTGGGTGGTCTGTGCATGTTCTTGAGTGGACTGGGCAGTGTATCCACTGCAGCCTTGCTGGGCTGCAGCTTGGCTGTAGGTACTGTAATCTGTGGACACCTTTTTCTCTCCTTCCTTCTCGATCTCTCCTTTTCCAGCTTTAATCTTGACTTACCATAACAACTCCTTTGAAAATTGGCCAATATAATCTACCTAAAGCATAGTTCTGATCACAAGCCATCTCCACTCATTAATTTTTAGATGACAGGCATTCTTGAAAATTGCAAAGTGATTAAAAAATTTTAATCAAGTTGAATTTTGTCAAAAGAAGTAAAAATGATAGAAATCCAAGAAAAAAATCCTTTGTGTTTTTTTACATGTTACATGAATCTGAATAAAATATTAATATTTACAGAGAAAAGTGAAACTTCAGACAGCATTAGTCTATAACCATGAATTTATTATCCTGCTTCTCCATTATAAACTTCTTTTTATATTCAAATGACTGCCATGATTTTTCATATTTAGTTTTTTCTCACATTATACTGGCATTGATCTGGTTGTGTTTTCACTATGGTGAAGCAAGTCGATAGCAACAACACATTCTTGTTTGCTTTGTGTATGATGAGCCCCATTTTTCCTTTGTGTTGATGGCCTTTTAACAGTTATCAGAGATCTTCTTTTGAAATGAAAGGATTTTTTTTTTTTAGTTTTGATTTAATCTAAAATAAAGATTAAAAGAAAAAAATAACTTGGGATAACTCTACATTCATAAACCAAGCATCTGAACAATGTGAATTCAGTGTCATTTGGGAAGGTCAGTTCCACTTAGGAAGTCACCTGTCATCTTGCTCAGTACTTATCTTGCTTCCTTTATTTGCAGGGATACTGAAATGAGTTCCTACAAAGGACAAATGCTTAATACTCAAATGATGGGATCTCTTAGTTTTTGAATTTCTCTTATTAATCTGAGTACACATTTTAAAGAAAGGAATACATCTCATCTCACCACAGTGTTTCTTTTTTTTTTTTTTAAGATTTTATTTATTTATTTGACACAGAGGGAGAGAGAGAGAGAGAGAGAATGAGAGCGAGATCACAAGCAGGGTGGGGGGCATGGGCAGAGGGAAAGGGAGAAGGAGGCTCCAGCCAAGCAGGGAGCCTGATGCAGGGCTCGATCCCAGGACCCTGGGTCATGACCTGAGCCAAAGGCAGACACTTAACCGACTGAGCCACCCAGGCACCCCTCACCACAGTATTTCAAAAAGCATATCAATTAATCATCCATAAATGAAAGGCAGGTATATAGCATTGGGATTCTTATATTCTACCTTGCATTCTACATACAGTTATGCATTTCATTCTCTGCTAGTTGATCTGGAGCTCCTGTAGATTAAATACCTGCCTTGTCTATTTCTTTCAGCACTGACAGAACATAATACATTGCTTTACTCATCAGAGTAGGTACATAAAAAATGTTTATTGAGTCAAATTGTATTTGATTAAATTTCATGACAGGATAGCTATTTTGAAGAGAGGGAAGATGTATTTATTGGAATTGTTGTTTTGTGATTATACACTGCAACATTCATTAAAAGGTCCAAGCAATTTATATTTAGAAATGAATATGCCAAGCAACATTACCCTTGATTAACAAAAATTCCTCTACCAAAATTTCACCACTCTAGTAGAAAATGGGGAGTTTCATTGTTGGCAAGAAACATTCACATAGAAACCAAATGATGAGAAATATCCAGCACCTGCTGCCTTTAGGCAACTCTAAATTAAAGCTTTCTATGTTTAGACATACTACACATCTAGATAGCTAAAGTGTAAAATTATTTTGCTTGGCAAGATTTTCCTACTTCATCTTCTTGATTTCATCTGCATGAAATAAGTCAGTCAACCACTATTTGTTGGCTAGGTGACAAAATCTTTGTACCTTCCTATCAGAGAGTTCACTGAATTTATTGATTGGTCTTCCCAGGGTTTCCTTCTAACTATACAGCTATTAATTTATAATATACAAAAATGCAAAATCATAACTCTCACATAAAATGAATATGAGCCAAAAATTTTATTTAACTCATGAATTGATGAGGGAACCAATAAGATACTATAATGAATTCAGAGGAGGTTTTGGCAATTGGGCCTTCAGAAATGCTGGAATTAACCTGCAAGATTAATTAGATGCAAAACTGCTTAATCTTCCATACAGCAATAATGGGTAATATTTGGTGTTATGTTTTCTAGAGGGCAGAAATAAATTTTATCTTTTTTTCTGGGCCATACTGATTTGTACTACTAACATTTTTTTTAATGTTATCTTCTACTTTTACAGAGATTTAAAATGGCCCTAATCAGCAGAAAGCCAGTTAAAACTACATACCCTGGTGTGTAGAAAGCCAGTTAAAGCTACACACCCTGGTAGAATCTGTTAAAACCCAGAGGGTCCACTAAAAGCATATCCAATACTCTTCTTTGTCAGTTTGGGCAATTTTTTTCCTGAAAGTTTATCTAGTGTTGGAATGTGACCTTGATATTTAATCTTTTTCAGGATTTTTTTTCTCAGCAGTACAGCTTATTGCAGTTTATTAACACACTGGTACTCAACAATGTGATTGCTTTTTTAAGGGTATTAACTTTTGATGGGCAACATACTGGTTCAAGATTTAGCTAGTTACAAGACTCATTCAACTTAGGAGGGAACACTTAGGAATTTCTGATTCTGTGTCTTTCCTGAGCTCAGTCCTTTCCAGTCAAAGCTGTACCTCCTTTCTCTGCTTCTCTAACCACTAAACAAGGATTCGTTATCTGTTTTCAACTATGAGCCCAATGCCCAGATTAAATTCAAAGCTGTTTCCAGTTCTGAAGATCAGAAACTCATTCTATTTCCTCCTTAACTTCCATGCCCGGAAGTTCTTTTAGTCCTATGACACGTGGGCCAGGACAAATTTCTTTACTGTCAAAGAGAGTCAAGGGTGGGAGTGGAAGGGGAGTTTAAACAGATTTTCTGTGTCAGTGGATCACTTATTCCCTGATGAAAGCCAGGAGTAGTTGCACTTGCAGGAGTGGTGGTGAGGGGTGGACACATGCACTTAGAGCCATGCCTTAGCCAAATAGATAATGATAACCCTTTAAAAAACACCTCAGAAAGTATCTCCCCCCTTCAAGTCAGAGGGAGCATTTGTACAGAGCTAGATTTCCAAGGACTCAGTCTGTAGGACTATAGCTATGGGGGTGAGGAACTAATTATTTTACAAGCAAATCAGATTCTATATTTGGTGACCTGAAGAATGACATTCCAGATTATTCACCAAGTATAACAATATGATTAATTGCTCCTTGAAGCTACTTTCAAATATAGTCAAACCACACTCTACTGATATAAATTAAACATGCTTTCATGTGCTGTTACTTGCAGGGGTATCAAAGGTGAAGTAAAGACAGGTAGGAATGAAGGCAAGGAGCCCAATTAAATAGTTACTTTAATAGTCCACCTAAGTTGTAATGATAGTCTGGACCTAGGGCAGTCGCTATAGAAAAGAAGAGATAGTTCAAAAGCATATTTAGCAGGATGTGATGAATTAGGTGTGAGGGCGAATGCAGGGTCTAAGATGACTCAAAGGTGTCAGCATCTCTGTAAACAGCATCTCTGTAAACAGAGGTTTCAGGATATTACATGAGAGTAGAGTATAAGCGTTTGGGAATCAGTAATGACTATGATCCTTCCAGACCTTGAGCATGTGGAAAAACAAATATTTTCTTTTGGGGAAAGATTTAAGAGTTTTCTTCTAGTAAGAGAGGTAGAAAGAGTTGGCTTTTCATTTTATTTTGTTTTATAAATATTTTTAAATATTAGACTAGTAATTCATTAGGCATATTTAAAAGGTGTGGCAAGGGGGGTGGGAAGGAAAGAACAGCTTTGTATGAGAGTGAGACTGGGTAAATAGTATATAAACGAGAGGTTTCCATAATAAGTGGTGATCAAGATGTAAAGATCAGGATTGTAAAGTTGCAATGATCTGACTGTAAAGTTTGAACTCTAATATCAACTTGGGCACAGAATCTCCTGGTGTCTCAGCAAGAGAAGCTCAGATAGGGGCTTGGAGGCTTCTAATTCTTTTGGAGTCAGACTTGAGGGAGTTTCTCGCTTCTAGTCTAGAGTAGAGTGTTTGCCTTTATGAACAGCTTTTAGATGTTCCCCTTTTCTCCACTAAACGATCTCCTATAGCATGGTTTCCTTTTCATCCAAGATTCTCTCTTTTGAGCAAGATTTGTCTTTTTCAATGTCTTTCTTGGTGTGGTACTCAGAAATAGTGTACGCAGTGGTATCCTAACCTAACTAGATAAGAGGACTAAGATATCCCCAATGGATAGATGAGTATAAGTTCAGGAGCATACCGGGGTTAGCTCATTTGACATCATACTATCGACTTAAATTGAAGTAACTTCCAATAAAACCCTAATTTTCTTTTTCAATATGTATTGTGTGTGTGTGTGTGTGTGTGTGTGTGTGTGAGAGAGAAATATAGTTAGGTTTGATCAGTCAATATTATATGTCATCATAAATCCTGTACTTACAATCCTTTCCAATATTGTGTTTTCAAGCATGTTGATAAGTTAGAATCACCGATGATAATTACAAATGTGAAATAAAACAAAGATAGAGCCTGTGTCATGATGTTAGAAACCTCTTTTCAAATTGACATCCATTATGTATAGTGATTGATTCACTTACATTTAACTGCACTATCATCTTTTCCACATTTACGTATTATCTGTAAGTATCCCATAAACAATGTTGCAGATTGCTCCATTCGTGCTATGCAGTCTCTTTACTTGAGTCCAATAATCCCATAAATCTGCATGTTCTAGAATTTTTAGATATATATATATATATATACATACACATATATATTAAATGTCTAATATGTTAGATATTTATATATCATACCTAGATACTTTAGGTATGATGAAAATACTTTGCTAAATCCATCCTCTGAATGCTCTTGTTTCCCTATTTCCCCCAATCCCTTCAACACATAACTCTAAATCTTTGGTCAGTTAGTTTTGTTGAGACGAGTATTTTGACTAACGGTTTTAATATAAGGTTTCTAGAGTATCTTTAACTGGAGAGTCTGTGGAAGGTTTGGGATAATCATAAAAGCTGGTGTCTAATTTATGAATGGTCTGACAATAAATATCTCTCTGTCTCTCAAGACTTAAGTCATTTATTTATCAAACAAAGGACTCATTATGTCTTACATATATTAAGGTCATTTTTTGTTAACTATTGTATGTACCAGGCATAGGGCAGATATTGGAGATACAAAGATAAACCCTAATTAGTTCTTATCCTAAAGGAGCTAAGTAAGCATCTAATAACAGAAATAGGTAGTACTGAATGGTAAGAGATATAAATAAAATATTATGAGAATATAGAAGACCTGAAGCATGTGCCAGCTGGAATTTAAATCTAAAGAAATTTATAGTGTTCTCAAATTAATACTACTTATATAGAGTTTTATCTGAAACTTTTTTTATTCTATAGAAAAGTCTGTTTTGAGGCAAACACTTCCATGAAGCATTGCATCAGACCCGTCTTGGCCCACCAACATGAAACTGCCACCCACACCCATATTCATCAACTCCTTCTTTTATATTTTTGTTGTGGTTGTGTTCTTGGGCTTAGTACACTACGGTCAGAACATTCTTGGGTATAACTCAGAATGCTGAATAACAATCAAGTTCAGTCTCAATTGCACATGAACCTGGGGTCTATTTCCCCACATATATTGTTTAGCACAAAAGAAAAGAAATGCATTGCTTTGTGGAGGAGAAAGCAAGCCTAGGCTTGTTGACACCTATCTGTGGCTCCTTTCCAAGGGCTTATTTTCAAAAGCCAGATCCCCATCCTTTTGTTGAGTTGAAAAATTGAAAACAAATAAAAAGCTATAGGAAACTTCCTTTGTGGAAGAAGAAGCCATGTGTGAAGAATTTTCATCCACCGTGCACTGCCATGTTACTAAGTGTAAATAGCAGGAGCATTGCCTCATGATTGAATTTGCCTACAAGTGATTAAGGTCATACATTACATAAAGAAAATGAGCATACTGCTAAAATAATTGCTCCAACACTAATTCCACCCTGTTACGTCTTGCTAAGAATCCTTTGCCATCAATGCAGTCCCATCATGTTTATTGCAAGTTTCAAGCCTGGCCTATTACGATAGGCTTTTTCACTAAAACTTACTCCTTTATTACCTTTCAGGATCAGGAGGACTAGATAATGAAAACTCAAATTACTCCCATTTGTAATTCTGTTGCTTACAAGGTCGTCAAAAGCTACAGAATTTTATTGGTATGTTTAAAAAGCCATATGAAAGAATTAACTTTATATGCTTTTATGCTGGCGGCTCTATTACAATATTCTTTTTCAGTTTCTATGGAAAGTCCTTTCATCCACAGAACGACAAAATTAAGAGACATTCTGCAGTGAAATAAATTCCTTTCATGTTTTAAGGACTAGAGTGATTTACAACTCCCCACTGAGATGAAGGTGCTCAAATTATCCCCCCCACCCATCTTTCTTTTCAAGTTTAAAATGAACTGAGTGAATTTGCCTTTGGTGTTTTATAATGTCAATGAACTTTAAAGAGCTTTTGAACAGCCACCAGGGACTAGATCATCATTTTCTTTATGTTCCTCTCCAGTTGAAACCGCCTCACTGATTTAAGCCAGGGCTCCCCAACCTGGATGCCTTGGTACTTTAGGGCACCATGGACACTGTTCCCAAAAAACTTGCCCAACTGGGCTTTCCTTGAAGATGAATACGTTGCTCTCCTGTGAAGAAGGACTACAGTCAGAAGATGGGCTTCTTGCACACAGGTGATTTGGCCCCTCCTTCAAGTTAAGACTCCACTCTCTCAAATAAAACCTCTAAGACTCCTGTTGTGTACATGACATTTTCAAAAGAGCTTCATCCTTCGACATCGGCACGCCTGCCCACCACCCACCACCTACGTCCCATTCAGATTAGAAACTGTCTCATTCTCCTTTCCTCAGGCACCAACAGATTTAGGACAACCACTGCTGTTTTAGTTGTGCGGCAGCTAAATTGCCTTCGATGACCAGAAGTTGAACTTGCTCGTAAAGTCAGACTTTCAAAGCTTGGGACTTAATTCGTCAAACAGGTACAGGTACAGGGCATAACTAATATAAAAATAATAGTTCTTTTCAATTCTGAGATATTATTAGCTGTCACAGACCAAGCAGGCTTGGGCCTGTATCTCTCAGGAATGATAGACCTTGAAATAAACACATGCTCCTTCATGAATCTTGTTGAATCTTGAGAAACATCTTTTTTTTTCGGGGTTGATATTATTTAGAAAAAAACTAGATAGTGCTCTCTTGAAAGGTTTAGCTATTTATAGGTATATTTAACATAATATGTTAAAAGTTACTTTTCATAATAAAGGCTATAAGTACCTATGAAAAGGTAAAAGCCTTTCTAAAAAATTAGAATAGTTTTTTAAAGTAAAGTCAAATTTATTTCTTTAAGACACAACTCAAATGTTACCACTCTGATTTTTCCCAACATAATTCAGTACAATTTCCCTTCCTCATCTATACTATTATTTTAGCCTTGATTATACTCATTTATTATACTCCACGTTTGATACCAATAGTCATTTAGCCTGATCACAGTCTAATACAATTAGATTTGTATCCTGGATATTTAAATAAATGCCTGAATTGTATTTTATTATAAATAACTATATTGCACAATTTGGTAAATTGTTTTATATGCCCTTAGGCAGTTCTGTAGTAACTAAGTTATGGAAGTTTTAGAATGGTCTAACAATAAGTTTTTGAAGGTAATATAACTATAAGTAGAGTTAGAATGGTTTGTTAATCTGTTTTCAACACACATCTGATTGGGCATGTCATATTTTCACAAATAAGTATATCCTTCTAAATCCAAATATGTGCTAAACACACAAGTAGATGAATTCCTAAATTTCAGTTTTTAAGAACTGAGCTTAAATAGAGAAGTATTTCAATTAAGAAAAGGTGATGACATCTCCCTAAATGAGTATGCAGGTATACACCTTGGATTTAAAAGTTGTCTCCTACTGCTAAGGCCGGCAGACATGATGAAAATGGCCCAGACAAATGAAATTTCAGTGTTCCCCGCCTGCTCTGATCCTCATATTTACTTTTTCTTCTTATTTTTAACACACTAAATCTGCTGCTTGCATTTTAATTTAGGCTGACGGTGATACTCTGTTCTGAGATTATACAGGTATTTTATGGGAATTTTTATTCCAGAGCAGCCACTTAGAAAGCTGATTTAGGTTATAAGTTATTAACAATTAGAAAACAGGGGATGTTTTCTTCAAACATGTTTTCTTCCCTAGAGAACATATATAGGCTTATCAAAATATTATTATTCCTTGATAACATTTATTCAGCTGAACAATGGTTCTTGTCTTGTTATAACATGCAGGATATCAGGATGAATGTTAATGGAGGTATACCACCTTTAAGGAATGAAAACAAAAAGCAAAAAAAAAAATGCCTACTCATTTGAATTAATATTTCTAACTCATTCAAGAAATATATATTCATGGAATTAAGTAAGAGTTCTGGGTACAAATATGTGATTTTTATTCACATTGGTCTTCTTTCTAAAGAGTGTGGCATTATGAATTCTGTCCAAATAGATCTATTTTTATATAAAATATGGTTGAAAACTCTAAATATGTGACTTATAAACTTTTCTACACAGGGTAAATGGATATATGGCAATAATTTAGTTAATCTGATCCCTGAAAGATTCAATATGGAAAAATTCAGATGAAACTGTTGGTTCTACTTTTTTTTAAATTTTGCATCTAAATTGACAAAAATAATATGATTATTGCTAAGTCATCATTTTTTTAGATAGAGACAGATAGTAAATTATATCTATTTTATCATTTATTTATTTTTTAGTCAGTTATTGTATTCTTTATTTTTTTAGCAATTTATTTAAAAAAATTTTTTTTATTAACATATGATGTATTATTTGTTTCAGGGGTACAGGTCTGTGATTCATCAGTCTTACACAATTCACAGCGCTCGCCATAATACATACCCTCCTCAATGTCCATCACCCAGCCACCCCATCCCTCCCACCCCCCTCCACTCCAGCAACCTTCAGTTTGTTTCCTGAGATTAAAAGTCTCTTATGGTTTGTCTCCCTCTTCAGTTTCATCTTGTTTCACTTTTCCCTCCTTCCCCTATGATCCTCTGTCTTGTGTCTCAAATTCCTCATATCAGTGAGATCGTATGATATTTGTCTTTCTCTGACTGACTTATTTTGCTTAGCATAATACCCTCTAGTTCCATCCATGTCATTGCAAATGGCAAGATTTCATTTTTTTGATGGCTGCATAATATTCCATTGTATGTATATACCACATCTTCTTTATCCATTTATTATATTCTTTAGATCTTTAGTATATCCTCTACTTGGTCATCAACTCACCTTATATGTGCTAATTTTATTCTAAATAATGATATCAAGTTTACCTAACCTGTTTGTCCATCCCACGTGTGTGTGTGTGTGTTTATTAGGCCTAAATGGAGATGGATGAGTGCTAATGTTTTATTTAGAATAAAATACCTTTTTTGTCATCCATAATAAGAAATTTTAAGTTGCTGTTTTGTATTATAGGTCATATATTCACCCAGTAATTTATTAATTCCTTCCACAAATATTTATTGAATGCCTTTTATCTTCTAAACATGTGATAATAAATAATTATTCCCATCTCAATTCAAATCTAATTAAAAGATATCTATAATTCTCTTTTCCTCCTGATAAATCAAATTATACAATCCAATCCAGATTAGTAATATACCAAAAATTGGTTTCTCTGTCCCAGAAATCCAATGGTCCCATGAAAGAAAATTGCTGGTTCTCTCTCTTCTAAATACTGTGTAACTTGAATTATACCTACTGTACACCTAGAAAAAAAATTCTCATGTGTATTCACTATAACCAATGTTTTAGTTTTGTTTAATATGAAAGCCATGAAGAAAGATTTGTAATTTTATAAATAGCAACTTACTTTATTCTTAAAGTAACTAAAGATCTCTTCCAATCACCTAAACCACCATGTAACTATAGTTCTTTTTATATATATTAATACTTTAGGGGCACCTGGGTGGCTCAGTCAGTTAAACACCTGATTCCTGATTTCAGCTCAGGTCATGATCTCAGGGTTGTGACATGAGGCTCCATGCTGGGCATGGAGCCTGCTTAAGATTTTCTCTCTCCCTCTCCCTCTGCCCCCCCTCTAAAAATATATATATGTATATATTAATATTTTTTTCAACTTTTTATTTAAATTCTAGTTAGTTAACATATAGTGTAATATTGGCTTCGGGAGTAGAATTTGAGCACTGGGTGTTATATGTAAGTGATGAATCACTAAATTCCACTCCTGTAATTATAGTCTTTGTAAGTTATTTTAGGGCCAAAATTCATACGTTTTTATATTTACTATTATTTTAACTAGGGATAATATTCAAATAATAAGTAATTTGATATCTCAGATAACTAATGCCTACGCTGTAACAGGCTATAAGAGCTCCTAAAACATTTACCTGTAATAATATTATTCCTCAAGCTCATCAAATGTGTATTCATGCCTAAAATTTTCTTCGTAATTTATATTATTGGACACTTAAAGAACAACCACATGTTTGTTATTATTTTAAAATAAAAGTACCATATATCATTCAGGTGATTCAGACATTATAAATGGAAAGTAAAAGTACTTCACCTACCTGGCCCTACTCTGACTTCTCTCAAAAATTAACCACTATTGGGTGCCTGGGTGGCTCAGTTGGTTAAGCGACTGCCTTCAGCTCAGGTCATGATCCTGGAGTCCCAGGATCAAGTCCCACATCAGGCTCCCCGCTCAGTGGGGAGTCTGCTTCTCCCTCTGACCCTCTCCGCTTTCATGCTATCTCTCACTCTCTCTCTCTCTCAAATAAATAAATAAAATCTTTAAAAAAATTAACCACTATTGAGTTTCTTATGTATTCTACTAAAATAATTTAATTAATATATTTAAAAAACTATACAAATATGCTTACAATGATTCTGTTTTAATTTTTACATGAGCTCTGTCTATGTCAATATAGATAGTCATTTTTTTGCCTGCATAAAAACTTTATCATATGCCATGGTATTGACACATATAACTCATTTCACCAGTTTTCTACTTAATACTGGTTATTGATTTTATTTCTAGTTGTTTAAATTATAATGCTGCAATGAATAGTTTTGAACATATGTTTTGATAATTCTTCTGAGTCTGTCCAATATCACATTAATAGATATGAAATGCTGGAACAAAGAGTACCTGCATTATACATTTTGATAGATATGGCCAAATTTCTTTCCTTACATCCTTTTACATCCCCACCCAAAATTTGTGGCAGTTCTTAGTTACCTACCCTCTCACCAATACTGGGTATTAGACCACTTTTCATATATGTCTATCTGATGGGAAAAACATAGAATCTCATGCTTTATTTTTGTATCTTTATGTATGAATGAGGTTGAAAATCTATTTGTACATCTATAGTTTTTTTTTTTTGAAAGCTACTCTTTCTTAGTCTTTTCTGATTATAATTACAGTATGCATCATATTATTTTATTGTGGCTTTGTGTATATATACTATTTAACTTAGAAAATGAGCTATATGCTATTTCGGTTGCTCAATGCTGCCAATACAAATTGACATTTTCTCCTTTTTTTTTTTTAAACACTGTGTATCTTTTCTTTTATGTTTTTATGTACTGAAAATGTCAAAAATTATTATCTGGTTTTGTTTTGCTTGGAAAAGCTATGCCTGGCTCTAAAATTCTATTAATTCAACAAAGTATTCTTCCAGCATTTTAATTTTTTCATTAGTAACATTTAATTATTAATACTGATAAGTATATTTCACATTTCAATATGAGTGGTGAAGTAGGGAAACAATTTAATTGCACTTTAAGTGCTCAATAGCCACATGCGGCCACTTCTCTTGTCCCTGTCTCTTTCTTTCTAAACATTCCCACTCTCAAACGCTCCCCCTTTTTTTGCAGTATAATTCATGTTTCTTACTTCTGTCTTCAACTTGCAGCCACACCTTTCAAGGTGATCACCCACAGAGGCTCTGTGGCCAAGCAACCCAAGCCAAAAAAGTCATCAACAGCTCTTAGTTCATTTATTAGTCGCTCTCAAAGAAGTTTGTGGTAGTCAGAATTCAGTCTGCCATGTAGCATCACGACCAGTTTATAACGAAAGTAAACAGATTCTCGGATCATATCTGCCACATATAGACGTTTGGTAAACAATCATGCATTATTGTGCAGGCATAAAACTCTTTCATTCACACTGTTTGGCAAGATTCATGATATACCCCTGTTTTTTCAGAGGTCGTCTCCATGACATGTTCACTTGACATCATTCCAAAGAGTTCACTCAGAATTATGCCAGAAGGAGAAATCTTTTAACCTAGTTGTCACCAGGCAACCAGGAGTCCTTCTAATGATGGCAGGACATAAAACCACTTGGGAAATGAAACCTTGGCCTCCCTTCCTAGACAAAGGCCCCAGACCTGGCTGGAGTCTTATACACTGTTCATTCGAAGAAAGTGTCTCTAAAGAATTTAGCAAATCCACAGATCTTGAATACTTGTAATTTCACCCGTGGAAACCCATTTTTAACATTCATTATGCTAATAATAGCTCAACAAACTATTAATATTATTATGCTAATTATCAAAGCATCTGGCTTCATCAGGATAAAAATTTAATATGAATTAAGACCTTTCTGATAAAATGGTAACCCATCACCCCTGGGTCCGGGTTCTTGATTAGAATACTAACTGCATCAAGTTGTAACGTTAACTGACTAACTCCCATATGCCCACTTTTTAATGCTGAAGTACTTAAATGTCAGTGTTAGTCACACTTATCCAATTAATATAATCTATTTAGGAGGCAAGTGGGAATAAGTAACAACCAAGTTTTTTTTCTGTTGCATATTTTATATATGAAATTAACTTGGGTCTTGTATGTTGTAATTGAGAAATGCTGAAGTCTAAGTTGAGTGAGGAGTGAGTGTTACCTATGTAGTGTCGCATGAAATGCAGCATTGTGTGAAAAAACAAATTCCAGGAAATTATTGAAGCCAGGAAAGATGATTCTTCACAATTTAGAGAGGAAAGATTTTTATGTTATTTAGTAGGCTATGAGAGAATAGTAGTAGTTCATGAAATAAGGTAATTAGCTGAAGTGGTGATATATATATATAGTTCCCAGGACTGCCTAATAGAAGAAAAATACAATTACAGAGTAGGGGCTGAGGAGCAGTTCTGAAGCCCTATTTAGAGAATTTTCCTAAAAGACTCATTTATCATAGAGTAAACGTGGTCCAAGGAATAAATAATCTTTGTTCCATTACATTCACTTTGACGAAATGGGAATCTATTGAGGCCTACTGATACTGGTAGACTGAACATAAAGCTGCAAAGATTTTAAAGACAACCAATGTCACCTCCTCCATTTAACAGGACAATTCTAAATCCCTGAACAAGAGTATGATCATCCAACCAAAGTGTAATAGACGTTGTGGGTGGGAATCAGATCTATACACTTCTTGTCTAGTGCAACTTCTACAGCAAAACAAAACAAAACAAAACAGTGTTGTTGGCATTTTTCTGGCACCAAATTATGAAGATGTCTAACCGGGCTCAGAAAAAAATAAAAGCCACGTCTTACTGAAGGAAAGGCTATGAGGAGAGAAAAATAATGAAATTCCCAGCTCAGAGAATAAAGAGATGGAAGAATTAAGCAGCCAGTGGAAGAATCAGAGAGGTCTAACATCTGAGTCCATGTTATGTGGAAATGGACTGTGGAAATCATCTAAAGAAGAAAGGGAAAAGTCCAACAGGGAAATGGTGATCAGATTTTCTATGTTAAAACCACATGAGCAGGGGCGACTGGGTGGCTCAGTTGGTTAAGCAACTGCCTTCGGCTCAGGTCATGATCCCGGGGTCCTGGGATCGAGTCCCACATCGGGCTCCCTGCTCAGCAGGGAGTCTGCTTCTCCCTCTGTCTCTGCCCTCCCCTGTTTTCTCTCTGTCTCAGTTAAATTAAATTAAATTAAATTAAATTAAATTAAAACACTATAAGCAGAAGGGCCCACAGAAATACTAATTGAATTTAAGAGCTGTATTATCTGCCTGTCTAATATTGTGACCAGTAATTCATTTATTGACTGATATGTTAGAAAATAAATAAGGATCATAATTATTATGATGTAAGCATGTTCAGGTTAACAAGATGGTTCCTTTTAAATAGAAACCAATCAACTTATAAGAAACCTTATGTTTAATATCTACAACTATAATGATTTCATTTGATAGGTTATAGGAACTACCTTCATTTGTTCTGACAAGAGTGAGTATGTTATTACAGCAATTATTATGAAGTTACAGTACTTTATTATTACCATAGCAATATACTTGGCTCTACAAGCGTATTCTTGAAATTCATAAACCATTTAGTTGGCACTTCAAAATTTACTTTTAAATTGTGAAAAAATATTTTTATGAAGATTACCTATTCCCACCCCTAATGAAGTACAGTGCTTTAAAAGTTGTGGACAGGCAAAAAAATAATCACTGATAGTTAAAAACAAAACAAAACAAAATAGTATTTACTTTAGGGCAAACAACAAAATAATCATGGATAACTAAAAAACAAAGCATTTAGTTTAGAAAATTATTTCTCCCAATTGTTTTATTGCAACAATGACAGTAAATTGAAAAGAGTAAAATAATTCTATTTTAGAATTTCATGCCTTAAGATTTAACAAATAAAATTTAATAAAAGTTTCAGTAAATCCAATACTGCTTTATTGGTTTTCTTCTGTTATATTTTTAGAAAAAGAGGTTGTGAGAATAAGCAGGGATCTATAATCCTTAGGAAAAAGAACTCTTTTTACTGTATTGAAACAGTGAACTAATCATGTGTCTAAAGAAAAAAAAGTCATCCAAACCAAACATCTTAGAGTTCTGGCAAGAATTCTTTACCTTAGGCAACTAAAATAATGATCTACCTTAATTTAAGAATGTTTCTCAATCTTAAGTAACATTTGCCACTATAAATTATATGGTTGTTTTATTACAAGTGTGGTTCCCATGAGATAGAATATAGGCAAACCACCAAAAACATAATACGAGGGATTCCTAAGCCAGAATAACTATGGTAAAAAGATGTATGTGTGCCCGTAAGGCAAATGGTATCTTATTGACATATGTACACATCCTGTGTTACCTCTAAATTAAAAAAAAATGAGACTGGTAATGAGTAGGGATAATGATTTTCTTACCTCAGGGAGTCCTGAGGAAGAAGGGGGCTGGGACAGGTGCAAAGAACAGCTCAGAAGGGAAAAATGAAGAGATACCATAGCTTAGAATCTATCGGATCTCTAAAACCTTTTAGAATGTCTGAAATTTCTATGAATAGTTAAGACCTAATATTTCATTAGAAATCAAATAACTGGATCCTAAGAGGAAGATCTAGAATTACTGACCCATAAAGAATGAGTTTAAAATTCACAAACAAAAAGGCAGAAATTTTTTAAAGCTCCTTTATCCTTTAGAGAAGTCATTGCATTTACTTGATAAATCAACACTCTACAGATTTTATTATTTTTCTCATTTTAAAGATGAGGTTCTGCCACTATTCTAATATTAACCCTCTTCTCATAATAGAGAAATAAATCAGTTACTTACAAGCCAAAGTTGAATATGTGAAGTTGCTTTTCTGCTGCCACCATCTTTCTACTACAGTCACTCAATCTCCTCTTACCTCCCCTCCCCACTCTTTTGTCAGAATTAGAGCTGCTTTATTACTTGTTCTTCCGTAACAGTAAAATCAATCATGAAAATTTCAAAATGTCATTCACTTTCCAGATTTCTGACACTCCAATTTGCTTTAGCCTCTTCATAAGAAATATTGCTCAGATTAATGATTACCACGTTGAACTTTTCTGTAAGATTTGTGGAAGTGGAAAAACTACACAGCCCCAGGCAGGGCCTAATGTACTTACCTGCAGCAGTGATGCGGAGCCAGTTTTCTGGTAGCTGACTCCAAATCTTTCCATGGCACTCACAGGTGGGCCTAGTCAAGTTCTCTATAGCCCTTCTTTTTTTTTTTTTTTTTTTTTTGACGTAGGCACAAAGGTGTCATCTTGCTTTTCTCTCTTTCTGATTCCCAGCTACTCCTTTCATCCCCCCTTACACTTGGCTCTGGAATTAAATGCTGTCTTTAGATTTACATCTAAAGGTCCCCTTTCTGGGGACCCTAGAGAAAAAAAAAGCCCCCTTTGTTTTAAAGACTATAATACAAAGCCTGCAGGAATTTGGATTTAAAGTTACATAAATTATGAACATGAATATGTAACAATGACTATAAAATACAGTAATAGCAAAATCTGATCTATATAGTTCTCTACTTCTTTCTGAGATGGTAAATAAATGAAAGTTTCTGTTGGACCTCTGTTCAACACTTACTTTGAAGGGTAAGGTTCAACTATGCCTTACCATTATCCAACCTGTGTCAACCACCACATCTTACCAATGTACCATTTGTTGCCTCCAATAACTTCCTACCACCACTCGCTGCTGGCCTTTGTGTCATAGTGGGGTTTGATGAATGCTTCCCTCCAGATCAGCCCATCATAACACACTAACGATAAACATCAACACATACCAGTTGTCTCCTTGCTACAGGAGAAAAAATACTTCCCTGAAGAAATGCAGATTCTGAGACAATAATTTCCCACACTGATCTTGCCAGAAAAGATTGTATTTGTGATATTTTCTCATAGCTCCTAGGCCTTATAGGGTAGAGACAAGTGAATAATACCCAGGTAGAAAAACTGGGAAGAGAAGCAAGGCATGTGCTAACATGTTTTTAAAAGCTCAATGTAGTGCTTCTTGGTACAGCTGAATAAGCTATTTTGCTGTTTCAAATTAAATCTATAGTCATACATTTAGATAAATCAATTGCATAACATCCCTTCCTTTAGAGAAGATGATAAAATAGACAGTATTTATCAATACTGTCATGAATAAAAATGTAAGAAGCAATATATTGCAAGAAGTTTTTGTTTTATATTGATTTTCATTTATATGTTTAGAAATGTGCTACAAACTTAGTATCTCTTCTTAAGTATTTTTTTTAAAGTCTAACAGATTTCTTGACCATTCTGATTTAACCCCACCCATTTTGTCTTTGCAGCTGTTTCTTGTTTATCCAACATCTCCCTTCTTTACTTAACCCTCAAAATAAATATAAACTTACATGAAAAATTATAATTAATCATGCATCCATTTTCCTTACTAAACTTAATTCTCTCCTCACCCCAACCCTGGAAATAAGTAAGTCATAAGAAATCCTTTTTTGGGCGCCTGGGTGGCTCAGTCGTTAAGCGTCTGCCTTCGGCTCAGGTCATGATCCCAGGGTCCTGGGATCGAGTCCCACATCGGGCTCCCTTCTCCACGGGAAGCCTGCTTCTCCCTCTCCCACTCCCCCTGCTTGCATTCCCTCTCTTGCTGTGTCTCTCTCTGTCAAATAAATAAAAAAAAAATAAAATCTTTAAAAAAAAAAAGAAATCCTTTTTTAATTATCATAGTTTTAAATGAAGAAACCAAATTTTAAGGATGCATGATTACAAAGCCATAAGTTATGAATAGAACTTGGTTGGAGAAGAATTATTCAGTTTACTATTTTTGATCATTCCTTCTCTGAATTCTAAGTGAATGCTAAGCTATATTTATGTGTATTGCTGGATTTCACCATTAATGTGGCATGCAACAAATTGAATAGTAAAGTTCCACTCAGAATCTTTGCTTTGTTTCATCCATACGTATCTCAGGTACAATAATCACTTATCATCAAAGGTAGAAAATTATTTCCTAAAAGAAAACACTAAAAAGCTGCCAACTAGTGGCTTTTGATTTAGGAAAATTATTTCCTAAAAGAAAACACTAAAAAGCTGCCAACTAGTGGCTTTTGATATATATACCTTTGATATATATTACCTTTGATTTATTAAATGACACTAATTATATTTTCTTTCAGAATTGGCTTACTTTACTTTTTTTTTTAAGATTTTTATTTATTTATTTGAGAAAGAGAGAGAATGTTTGAAGGGGGTGGGGGCTAAAGGCCCCCTTTAAAATCAATCAATCAAATTACTTCTGACCAATGAGGGGCTTTTATTAGCAACACAGCTGAAATGTCTATTAATCTCTCAGAAAAATATACAGGAAGTTTCCAGTTTATATATAGGTTAGTTTCCCCAAACTTCACTAATAAGCCATTTGGAATTGAGAACACATGTCACCTAGAAAAGCAATGTTATAAACAATTGTTAGGTTTTCAGGTTATTCATTGATTTGCCAAATACATATTAAGATCCTACTGTGTGTCAGAAACTAGTGTAAGCACTGAGGAATGAGACAGAGAAGCTAAGAGAAAGGTGTGAGAAAAACTACCCCGAGAGACTTCAGAGAAAGCACGGCCCTGCAGAAGTTCTAGCCTCCAGAACCATGAGAAAATAGATTTCTGTTGTTTTAAGCCATTCAGTTCATTGTGATTTGTTATGTCAGCCTTAGGAATCTAATACCGTGGTATTTGAGAAAACAGGGAAGCTCTCTTTCTCCAAAGTTTCCTTTCTCCTCAGACAATGCAGAACATTTTAACTCTCTAGTCCATGCTCCTACTCAAAATAACCCTCCAAACCATCCCCTGGCCCCCAGCAATTTCAAGCTTCAGATGAAATTGAATGCTCTACTTGGATCTGCCTATAACCCATGGTCCCTTTTCTCTCACCAGCTGAATTCGGCTTTAAAAGAGGTACTTGCCCCGTCAAGAAAGCTATCTTCCCCAAATCACCTTTGCTCAAGTCACTTTTACCTAATAATGAACCAGAAAGAAGCTATTGTCCACGGAGTTGTCCACCTGGGAAAATGAGGGAGGGATATATAACGCTTCTCTTTGAATAATTTCACCTTCCCCAAAGAGAGTAAAGATGGGAGCCAAAATGATCTATTTAGAAACCTTGGCCCCATGAAAGTACTAGGTCAGGAAAGAAATTCAGAAAAATAAAAATTAAGTAGGAAAATTTTCTCTATCCAGGGAATTTTCTTTGTAACCAGAGGCATGATTATGGGGATGAAAGGACAGAATTTTTTTGATGTTCATGAACTATCAGATAATCATGTTTTTTCCCTGTCATGAACTGACTACAAATCCATTCCTTCGTAAGAGGGTTAAGGGACGAGGGTTAAGTAAAGGAGACTTGTTCTTGTGTACTAAAGTCAATAAATCGGGAGTTTATACCCTGGGATTGTATGAAATAATTTGTAATTACAGAGTGAGTAAATTGGAGCCATGCAATTACTTCTTTCAGCACCTTTGCCTTAACATAACTTAATAGCATTGTGTTTTAGTCTATCCACCAGTTTTCCGGCACTCTTAGCTAAATTTATTTTATTTAATAATCATTTACCTGATTTTCTTAAAGGAGTTGAATAGCAAATAATAATAGTAGAAATAATAACAACTGTCAGAGAACTCCTTTTGCAAATTATGTATTAAATACCTTTCTTCCTTTTTTTTTTTTAAGATTTTTATTTATTTATTTGACAGAGAGAGATAGCGAGAGAAGGAATACTAGCAGGAGGAGTGGGAGAGGGAGAAGCAGGCTTCCTGCTGAGCAGGGAGCCCGAAGCAGGGCTCGATCCCAGGGCCCTGGGATCATGACCTGAGCCGAAGGTAGACGCTTAACCGACTGAGCCACCCAGGCGCCCTTGTATTAAATACCTTTCCCAACTAAGTGCTCTTTGTCCTTTGAGTCTTGGCTCAGGCAGAATCTCTACCAGGAATCTCTATATGACTGCCCATCCTCATCCTCAGTATGAAGGTAGGAAGAGACTTTTAGGGCTTAAAGTGTCACTCATTCTCTTCTTAAAACACCAGCTATGTTTTTCTGTCTTAGCCCTTTTGCCAGTATTGTAATGATCAGTTTATTTAACCCTCTTGCCAACTATAGTGCATATATTTTTTGTTTTATTAAGATTTTTCTTTTTCCGGGCACCTGGGTGGCTCAGTTGTTAAGCATCTGCCTTCGGCTCAGGTCATGATCCCAGGGTCCTGGGATTGAGCCCCACATCGGGCTCCCTGCTCTACGGGAAGCCTGCTTCTCCCTCTCCCACTCCCCCTGTTTGTGTTCCTGCTCTCGCTATCTCTCTGTCAAAATAAATAAATAAAATCTTTTTTAAAAAAAAATTTTTCTTTTTCCTTTCCTTATTTTCTACAACAAAAGAGTTAAAATATGGGTTCAATGAACCATAGCATTTGATGGATACTTATTGGATATACAGTTCTCTATTGGGTGGCCCCATTTTCTGGTCACTGAGGTGGACACTAGAAACACTGTGATGAAAGGGTAGAGAGAATGTCTCAGCCTTCCTAGAGCTTATGTTGAAGATGAGGGAGAAATCAGAAATAAATAAATAAGCAAGATCATTTGAATTGTTAATTAGAATTATGAATATAAGAAACAGGGCAAAGTAATAGAAAGTAACCGAGAAAGCTTGCATAGGAAGGTTTTTCTGAGAGAGTGAGACTTGTATCCCAATGATTTAGTTACTTCTTGGGTAATTATTTTTAAGGAATAAATAAAACTTTTATTTGTTGTCAAAATAAAAAGTAAATGTAAAGTGCCCTACTTCTCCCGAGTGAAGTTAATGATTTATTTGACTTAGGAATCAAAGAATAGATAGCAGTCAGGGCCATTGAGAATGGCTGTGTGGTATGTGGTCCTTGCAAAGGTACCTGGCCGATGGGTGGATGGTGGCTAAAGTCAGACCAGTTTCAGCTCACAAAGCCATGCAACACATAGAGGCTCAGGCGCCCACACAGGGCTCAGTCAGCTGGCAAGGAAAAGCAGACTTTTTTTTTTTCCTGTCCAGAGAAGTCACCTTTTCCTAATTCTTTCAGAAGGGTGCATCTTTAAATTTACACAAAGAACCCATAGGTTGGGACGCCTGGGTGGTTCAGCCGGTTAAGGTCTGCCTTCGGCTCAGGTCATGATCCCAGGGTCCTGGATGGAGCCCCTTATCAGGCTCCTTGCTCAGCGGGGAGCCTGTTTCTCCCTCTGCCTGCCGCTCCCCCTGCTTGTGTTCTCTCTCTGACAAACAAATAAAATCTTAAAAAAAAAAAAAGGAGAACCCATAGGTAGTATCTATTGCTCTGATAACCTTGATAGCCCTACTAATTTTAAGCTTTAATTTAGTCAGAAAGGGACTCAAAGGATTATTCTTGGTTCATTCAGTATAAACATGATAGTCCACAATTATTTTCTCACTTTATTATACTTGGAATTTACCAAAATTGAAAGTGATCCCTTTTTGAGGAACAGCATAATTTTGGCTCTTTTATGATAAGCTGGAGGGAGGAATTTCAGGTTCTCAAGGAACCTGGAAACCAGTGAAGAGGGCTCTTTAATTTCCTATTTAAAATACCATACAACATTTAGAGATATCACCTTGATTCTAGCTCCAGTGCAATAATATGTAAATGTACGTTGATTATTAGAGTTTTTTATTTTTATAAGTCCAAGTATAGCTGTATCCTCTCCTATACACACACTCTTCTTCTTTGGGTGATTGACAGAGTAGCTTTATTTGTAGTTGGGCATGAATTTTAAAGATACCACTGGTTTTATAACTTCTCTTAGTACAGAAATGACTGGCGGTAGCAACATCCAATCAGATTTCCATACTTTGTTTAAGGTGGATTCAAAAACAAGGTCCCTCTGTTCGTTAGTAGCAATTTTTTTAGAGATTTTATTTATTTATTTTAGAGAGAGAGAGACAGCAAGAGCAGGAGGGGCAGAGGGAGAGGGAGAGAGAAAATCTCAAGCAGACTCCGCGCTGAGCGCAGAGCCTGATGCAGGGCTCAATCCCAGGACCCTGAGATCATGACCTGAGCCAAAACCAAGAGTCTGACGCTTCACCGACTGAGCCACCCAGGCACCCCTGTTAAGTAGCAACTTTAAGCAGTAAACCAGCACAGGTTTTGTACAAAATTGTCTCACAGCAATTATATATTCACATTTCATTTGTACTGATAGGATATTTATCTTTATGAGAAGAAAAATAAAAGCACACCTTACATGAAATGTATTGAGAACAATTTTTATGACCTTTAAAACCCTTACATTTTAAGACTTCTCAGCTTTATTGAAGTACAATATAGTAGGTGTAGAGCCACAAGGGGAAGAGGATGCCCTTGTACCCATTAAGAACAGCTTCTTTGTTTGCTATAATCCTGTGGGACTCAATGCAATCAGAGCCATATGCTCTGGGGAGCTGTCTCTCAGGCATCAAGTGCAAAAACTGAGCTACAGACATGTGTAGAAGCTCCTTCTAGGAAGATACGGCTGACTGGGAGAAGGCTAGCAGGAGCTAGTGGGGAACATGTCTGCCAGTTTCCCCAGGGTCCAGCGCGGACCAGAGCCAACCCCCAAATGACCATAATAGCTTTCGAAGAATGCAGATAGACCTCTGTCAGGAAAAGACTGGGGTGTGTGTGTGTGCATTTTTGCCTGTTCCCTCTGTCCTGAGCCCTGAGGGGAGAGCTGCTGTGAGTGCTTATGCACTTTTAACAACTGCTACTTTATTTGCAGCAGTCTGGTGAGTCACGTGAACCCAAGCACTGGTTTTCAGAGCTAGGTGGAGACCTGTACCTTGGGTGGGAGCCTTAAATGTTGGGGTATTGCATGTGGGTTCCAAACCCTTTGCTCTTCAGGGTGAAGCTGGGAGTTGCGAGTTCCCTCCTAATTTTATGGCTCTCTGCCAGGGGTGGCATTTAAGGTGCGACTGTGTCTCAACTTTTCCTACCCTTTCAATGTGGATATTTTCTCATTTGCCTGATGTATCAGCCACTTTCTGAATTTCTTTCAGAAGTAATTTCTCCTTGTGTAGTTATATTTTCAGTGTTTCCATGGGAGGAGGGAAGTTCAAGAGCTTCCCACCTCATTCAATACTCCTTCACAATTTCTTATTTATATCCTTTTCCCTAAGGGAGAGTTAAAAAAAAAAATCATTAGGTCAGTGGGGATTATAACTGTAAATGGAACTTAACTAAGAATTTCTTGGAAACATGGAATCACTAATAAAATTACTAGTTATCTTATTGCTCCTTGCACATATACACATAAAAAACAATAAATCAATAAATCAGGATAAAACAAAACCAATTAAAATATGAATTTAATTTAGATATAAAATCTAATGTAAAAGGTTATCTAAGAAACATCCAAATAAATCAATAACCTCTATTATATTTTTGGTTACATGTACAAAAAGTAGACATCTTTCTTAATGGGGGTTCTAGTATGTTATGTAAGCAACAAGATAGATATCACCTTATCTGGATATTGGCTACATGAACCAAAGATCTCAATCTTAACAAAATATATGTGCATCTGTTGGGCAATAGAGAGTATATTTTAACAATTTAAAGTACCATTTTATTTAGCATATTTTCTTTTCGATCATGTTTGTCACAAAACCTTTTTTTAAGTTAGTTCAACTTAAGTTTGTTTTACTAGCCTTCCAAGAAATAGGAGATATATAAGTAAATCAAATTAATAATTACATGCTTCCATTTCTTTTCATTATTGAAAGACTTAATTGAAATAATTAACCTCTGTGTGTATTTTCTTATAGAAAACCATGTGTTTTAATGCCTAATAAATTGTCTTTCCCCTGCATCCTCACTCTGTTAGCAGCAAGCCAATCCTTTTGAGAGTATACATTCACACATATAATCATTGTTTTTCTAGGAAATTAACAGTCAAGGTTATGGATGTTTAAAATGCTTTTTAAAGTTATTGAAATCCAAAGTTAACTTACACTTTTGATATGAATTCACCTAACTACCACCATTGAAATGAAGAATGTTATCTATTTATTTTCAAAGAAACTTGTTTTTGAAGCATATAACTTTCTTTTCTGCCAGCCTCATGAAAAGGCAAACTCTCCTTTGTGTTTCTCTGATACAGGAAAGCTCTGTGCAGCTGAACTGTGGTAGTTACATCAGTTGCTCAGTGTCCTGGGTTGGCCATTCACTTGAAAGAAACTTTACAACTTGGTTTCAGGAAGGGGTAAATTGACCATATTGTTTCAGTCCTTTAGCTCTTGAAAGTGGGGGATTTGTGGCAGAAACCTGTCTAAATTAAAGTCATTATACCTTCACTTTATTAGTCTCACCAAATCCCCTTTACTTGCCCAGTTCTCACACCAAGGAATTCTTTTGAGTTATGAATAAAATTTTTATTTGCCTTTACCACAACTTACCTCCAAGCATCCCTCTAATTATCTTGTTTCCTTCCCCAGCGAACAACCTGTTCATAATTAATGTTAATTTTATTTTGGAAAGATTCATTTATCTTTTGTTTATCCATGAGTGTTACACAAAAACGGTGGAAAATTATTTCCTGTGTATTCATCATGGGAATGGTAACCAAGGTGCTCTAGGGGATTATATATTCACTTCTGATGTCAAAAGTGTTTTTCTGGATATTTTATTTCCTGGACAATTTGTGCTTTTCTGTTATGGGAAAAGATAGTTACAGTTTAAGTTAGTGATTTTTCTGCAACAAACATTTTTGAATTAGATGAAATATGGAATGATATGCTGATTTTGATCCATATGGGTTCATGTAATTGTGTTATATATCTTTGATCTTATCTTTTTTTTTTAAAGATTTTATTTATTTATTTGACAGAGAGAGAGAGCGAGAACAGGAACACAAGCAGGGGGAGTGGGAGAGGAAGAAGCATGCTTCCCGCGGAGCAGAAACCCCAATTTGGGACTCGATCTCAGGACCCTGGGATCATGACCTGAGCGGAAGGCACACGCTTAACGACTGAGCCACCCAGGAGCCCCTGATCTTATTATCTTTTGATAACTGTATTAAACAGCAGTCATATTAAAAGGCAGGATATGTTGATTTTAGATTCAGTAGAAAGCAATACTACATGATTTTAATGGAAATGATCTACTTCAGAACTCAACTATATTGATTGACAATTACCTTGAATAAAATAATCAGATCATTTTAAACATTTGCTGTCATTTAATTGGAATTAAAGTGAAAACTTCAAGGAATTTTGTTGCACTCTATTGTATCTGGATGTGCAATATAAATTAACCAAGTTGTCAAAAATATTAATATCTGTTGAATTTAAATTTTGCTTTCTTGATTAAGATTTCATCTCAAATAATTTTCCCTAACTTCCCCAAAATAAATCACTCCAACTATTAAATTAGTTTAATATATTTGAATCAGAACATAGTTTTGGAAGCAAAAGAGTATGTCATTACTGAAATAGAATTCTGCTACTATAGAGCGAATTATGTTCAGTCTCTACTGGTACCTTTTCCAGTTGAATCACTTGAAATGCTGAGTCAATTGCTAACAAAGGCTTATTGATAAAAACTAATAAAGAGCTCAGTCTGACTTTCTTCTTCTCTCCTAAAAAAGCTATTGAAGGCCATCCAAAAGGTGTTATACAGCTAATTTTTCAGTCAGCCAGCATTCTTTGTCTCATGTTTCTTGGCCTCTGGAAAATAACTGTGTCTAAAATATTCATACTGGGTTGAAATTTCTATTTATGCTTTATTTACATAAAGTACAAACCATATGCCCCCCAATTTTATTCATCATTGAAAAATTAACTGTTTTTGCAAGTTCAACAATAAACACAAAAGAAAAGATTCTAAAATGTGTTACTTTAAGACAATTTAGCTGCATAAATGGTCTTTCAAATTCTCTCAAACTTAATAACAAAGATAAAAGGATAGAAAGAGCTTAAAATTAGGCCTGGAGAATATCAAATTATTATTCTAGTCCTCACTGAATGGCTGAGTTAAAATATTGATAATATTTTGAGAGCTGAACAAATAACGGATGAATGTAATTCATATTAAAAAGCCTCTGGCTAAATAGCTCTCATTACTGGCTAGAACTAAATAAGGTAAATATTTCAAACTCTGCTATGTCTTTTCTAACTTACTTTATTTTCTTCTCCTTCTCCTTTTGAATAGTATAATTTACCTATCAGGTAAGAAATTACCATTAGTTTGGAAAAGAAAAATATATATTGGTCTATTAATTAACATCAAGAATTCAATACAGGATTCAAAAAGTGAAGTTTTAAATTCTAGTAGAGTAACATAGTAGGGATGATAATGTTGTAAAGAAACTCAGGGGTAGGGGTGTCTAGGTGGTTCAGTTGGTTAAGTGTCTGCCTTGGGCTTAGGTCATGATCTCAGGGTCCTGGAATAGAGATCCCCATCAGGCTCCCTGCTCAGCGGGGAGCCTGCTTCTCTCTCTCCCTCTGCAGCTCCCCTTGCTTGTGCTCTCTCTCTCTCTCACACACACATTTTCTCTCTCTCAAATAAATAAATAAAATCTTAAAAAAAAAACCCTCAGGGGTAGAATAGGGGGACATTAAGAAAAACCAGGGCATTGGGGCGCCTGGGTGGCTCAGTCGTTAAGCGTCTGCCTTCGGCTCAGGTCATGATCCCAGGGTCCTGGGATCGAGCCCCGCATCGGGCTCCCTGCTCGGCGGGAAGCCTGCTTCTCCCTCTCCCACTCCCCCTGCCTGTGTTCCCTCTCTCACTGTGTCTCTCTCTGTCAAATAAATAAATAAAATCTTTAAAAAAAAAAAAAAAAGAAAAAGAAAAACCAGGGCATCAAATATTATGAAGAAAGAGACAAAAACACAATTTTATAAGAAAAGGTATTAGAGACATGAGTGGTTATTCGGAATGAAATCCATGTTCCACCTCTAGCTTCCCCTGTCCCTAACTAAAATGAGATTTCTGTCTCAGTATTTAAGATAGCATAAAGAAATACAATCTTGACCCAGCTGGTGAATGAAAAAACACTTGGATAAGAAATGTGTTGTAGTAGTTGACTGGGTAACTCCTACCCATCCTTCTGGTTTCAGTCTATAAACCACTTCTCTGATGTCTATCCTGACTCACCAAACTTGCTTATGTACCACCCTATTGTGCTCTCCAGGAAGATTCTACCTACACTTACCACAGTACTGTAATTGGGTTTACTTGTCAGTCTTCCCACAGTCTCTCTTTCATGATTATATTCTTTTAACTACCGTTTAGCATGTAGTAGTCATTTAGTAAATACAAAAATCAAAGAAAGGAGGAAAAAATGAGAGGAGGGAGGAAAAACATAGGGAAGGAAAGAAGAGAGGAAAGAGGTGGAGGAAAGCAGTACATTCAGTGAAAGAGACTCTACAGGGAAGGGGAAGATCATCTTCCTTTTCTGAGTTCCACGTGGTGCATAACGGGTCATCTGCCTGCCAAGACAAGCAATGCCAACAGCATAGAACAGGTGTTTCAGCCAGAGTATCTTCAATTTCCCTGCAATGAGGAACAGTTCAGGAAGTAGAATTCTGGGGGTGCGGTGGGGGACCAGACTTATAGTTGCAGCTGAAAGACAAAACCAAGCCCCATTATTCCCTATAATCTCTGTAAGAGAATAATCCTCTTGCAACGTATACACACACTTATTGAATGCCTGTATTTATTGTTTTGTAAGGATATCTTCATATGCTGATACTTTAGTGAAGATACTAGTGAGAAACCCACTTCCCAGTGTGTGAAGAGAAAGGTACCTCTTGGGTGAATAATTACAGAAGATATAGAGTTGGACCAAATTAATTAAATTGAATGGTGGCAATTCCAAACCATTTCAACAAAAGTGATAGTCACCTGATAAATATTTTTCATATCACAAAAATTATATGGAAATCAATCCATAGGATAGTTAGTGGGTAGTTACTTCTACCCAGTTATTTACAAAAAATCTACATATGTCATATACTTTACATTAGAGTTGGGGATATCTATATATTTTTATTTTTAGTATTTCAAATTTTATTTTCCCATTAATTAAAAGGACTATACCTCAAAAAATGCTCTCTTCACTTTGTACTAACTCATTATCCCATTTGTCGTAACCACTGGTTCATATCCATTGATGTATCTTTTTAAATGATTGGTCATATGTCAAGATAACCTTAACATTTCTGTATAAAATTGGAAAAGTGGCACAATCGTGAATGAAATAATTTTAGAAGTAAATCATTCCACAGTTTATATATTTGTATACAGCCTAGTTAGTAAACCACATCAAAATGGGTTCAAACATAATGTGGAAAAGCTCTCTGCACTGTGCTGAAGAGAAATGTTCTGCTAATTGTAGTTTCTAAATGAAAATGTAAGGCATAGGCCAGAGAGCAAGAGTCGTGCAACAACGTGATTGTAATATAACTAACTCAAGTAGGAGGAAAAAAGAAAGGGAAAACTCGACATGTATGAGTCCAGTTTGTTTTCCAGAGATAGAAACTTGGATGCCAGGCTTGCCAGTTTAAGAAAACATTCTGACATTTGGCAATCTCATTTATTAATTGTTGGAGTTTTAGAAAGTGTAATAATTTATATATTTACATATAGTTTATGACTTTCCACCAAATACAAAAAAACATTGAGTTAGGACCATTTTTCAAAAGGAACACTAAAGTTTAATGAGGGGTGGAGTAATTGTAGTATGGGATGTATTTTTAATTCACTTTTGGAACAGTATCTTGGACACAAGAGAAAGAATGTTCTTTAATGGAATTAAGATCAGCAAAGCCTATTTCCAGCTTAACTTTAACCCATATAGTAAATAATTTAAGCCAGTAATTTTGCATACTTCTTTGACGTATTTGTCATAATTGTCGCGTTGTTACATTGTACAACAAATTCAGACAGGAATTTGGGTAGGTACTTTTACTTGCCAAAATTATACTAGCTGAACAGGTAAATGCTTGGCCAAATTCTATGTCCTCAGATTCAAGAATTTATGTAGTAAAATAGTTTTTAATTAGAGGAAATAGATTAAAACACATTTTCAATGGAATTAGAATAATAGTGCTTAATTTCACCACTGACAAGAAAATCCTAAATGAAGTTTAAATATGTTAAGGTATGGTAGACATTTTTTCCATGAGAATAATTTAGGTAACCAGAATAAGACATGAATTTACATTTACAAATAAATAATGTTTATGATATTATCCTTAATAATTAGCGGGGGCTTCACAAAAATATGTTTTCAAATTTTCTCTTTAAACTATGCTGAATTACATGGGGCGCCTGGGTGGCTCAGTTGGTTGGGCGACTGCCTTCGGCTCAGGTCATGATCCTGGAGACCCAGGATCGAGTCCCACATCGGGCTCCCTGCTCAGCGGGGAGTCTGCTTCTCCCTCTGACCCTCCCCCCTCTCATGTGCTCTCTCTCTCTCTCAAATAAATAAATAAAATCTTTAAAAAAAAAAATAAAATAAAATAAACTATGCTGAATTACAACATACTAGTAACACTGATATGCATTAATTTCACAATAGATAAGAGGTAGACATTATTTCCACTGAATATAAAGTTGTAAATTACTTTAAAGTTTATCAAATTAAATATTTCTAAATAACTTGAATCTGATATTTTATTTCCTAATCTGAATTTGGCAAATACAGAATTCTTTAGGTAGTATATACTTTAATTCTTATAAGACATTTGATAGTACATAGTATATTAACATATAAAAACACAATTCTTAGAAAAATATGTATAAATCCAGATCTGTTGCAAATGAAACTAAAGTTTTGCATTAGTCTTATCTAGTTTAGATAATCAATTGGCAAATATAGAAACAAATGTTTTGCTTACTAAATTGATAATTTTGACAGTTCTGATATTTGAGTAAGTTAGGCATTTCATCATAGAATGACAAGATTTCATCGCAGAACTTATTAGTAGATTAATTTAGTAATAGCTATAGCAATAATAAAAGTCTACATTTTAATGATGCCTATGATTTCAAGCCAGGTATAGATTACATAAATATAGTATGTATATAGGCAAAGAAATATAAAATAAATTAACGAAACAGAGGGAAACAACATATTTTGTTGTAAACTTTGACAATTTTGTGTTTATTTAACTATATTGAATTTATAAATGAAAATATTCTGATATATTTCATCAAAAGGTAGTTATCCTTAATAACATATAACCTAATATGACCAGTTTACATTTTATACAAAAAAAATTTTAAATCATAGGTCATGTCAGTATGTGACAAAAAAAATATACCAAGATTGATTCATTTGTCTTGTCCCAAAAAGTGATATCAATTACCAACAAATTGGTTTCTTTGAAGGAACTGCTGATCATGAAAGTGGCCAGGACGGGATGGAAACCCTGTCCTGTGGTTTCCTTCCAATTGTATATGCAGTACAGTCATTGCTGCACCTAAGAAATGTTAGAAAAAGACTAACTAGAAAAATGCAGCTGTAAGTTATTAAATCTCAATTTACTGTAGCCATACAGCTAAATTTCTAGGACAGTAACAGGCAATGTAATAGGTATTACCAAGCATCTACTAAATATAATGACTATCTGAACCTATTTGAATACCCAGTGTGATGGGGAACTCATCGTATTGCAAGTGAGTTTCTATACTTTTAATTATTACTAATGGGTCTTTATTTCCATGACTTGGACAGAAATATTGTTGAAACATGCTGAAACCTCAACAGATGTCCAGTTAGAAAGAGGGAAAAGTTGGAATTGGGAGGTATTAGACCTTGGGAAACTGATGTTGATGAAAGGAATGACATTTATAATCGACAGGCAATAATGCAAATCCCATGTGTGTCTAAAGATATGCATTGACTATGGGCTGATTCAAGAAGTTGTATTAAAGAAAATATTTTTCCTTTAACTTCAATTTTTTTATTAAGGTATAACTTCAAAAACAGTAATAAGCACGTATTTTATGTGTAATGAGTTTTAACTAATGTATACACCCATGTAGTCAACACCCAGTTAAGATACAGAATGTTCCTTCCTGCTAATTTCCAGTCAGATCTCCCTACTCCCACTGCTGAGTCAATCATGATTTATTTCACCGGAGAAAGATCTTGCTTGTTCTTGAACTGTTTATACATGCAATTAAAGAGTATGTACCCTTTCTGTCTGGCTTCTTTTATTCAAAATTATGTTGGTGTTATTTATCCATATTGTTGCATGTATCAGCAGTTCAAACATCTTTAATGCTCAGTTGTGTTCCATTGTATGAATATATTGCAATTTATCCATTTCCAGTTGATAAGTATTTGGAACATTTTCAGGTTTTTTAAATTTATTATGAATAATAGCGCTATGAGCATTCTTTTTTTTAAATTTTTATTATGTTATGTTAGTCACCATATAGTTCATCATTAGTTTTTGATGTAGTGTTCCATGATTCATTATTTGCATATAACACCCAGTGCTCATTACAACACGTGCCCTCCTTAATACCCATGACTCCATCCCTTTCCCCTCTGAAACCCTCAGATTGTTTCCCAGAGTCCATAGTCTCTCATGGTTTGTCTCCCCCTCTGAGGAGGGAAGATGCTATGAGCATTCTTATACAAGTCCTTTTATGAATGTAAAATTCCATTTTTTGTGTGTAAATTCCTAGGATTGTTAGGAATTTTTTTAACTTTTCAAGAAACTAGACAACTCTTTTCCAAAGTGGTTGCACAATTTTATGCTCCCATTATCAAGAATTTGATATGAATTCTTTATCACTATCAGGTATGAATTCATTATCAAGTTTGTGCTGATATTTGGAAAATATCCCTCCTCCTATGTCTTCCATAAATGTTTAATAATGTTACCAGGAATAGGATATGACCCTGAAATTTTCTTTGTGAAAAAGTTTTTATGTGTCAACTTATTTTTTAACAGATATAGGGCTATTGTATTAAGTTTTCCTATTTCTTCTTGTGAAAGAAATCTACTGAGAAATTCAGATATGATATTTTCCTGATAGCCGCTAAAATAGAAATTTGAAAAGTACAAGGGTTAAATTTACAATGACCTACTCCTTTCTTTTTCTTTTCTTATTATTTAATTATTTTTATTTTAGTATAGTTGACACACAATGTTACATTAGTTTCACATGTACAAGATAGTGATTTGACAAGCTTATATATTATGCTATATTCACCACAAGTGTAGCTACCACCTGTCACCATACAACACTATTAAACAAATTTAAAAATAAATAAAAAGGGGAATTTATTGGCCCACTCAAGTTAAATGTCTAAGGTTATACTAGTACCAGGGCTTCAAATTATATTACTAGGACCTACTCTAAAAATGTCTTAATTCTGCTCTCTTTCATGTTGGCTTCTGTCAAAGATTTAATACAAAGACAATAACTTCCCAGAGTCAAGTACAGTTAGGATGGAAAGGGAGAAACCTAAGTATCTTTTTCTAACAGTTTAAATATTTTGTAAGTGTCATCGGACAAAATTAGGGCACATAATTATCCTTAAGCCAGTCACGGTGCCCATACCCAGAGTATGTTGTTGAGTCAACAGCATACAAAGCACAGTGAATTGGGACTGTGGAAGGGGTAATTCAAAAGTAATTCAAAAGAGAGAATAGATGCTAGGTGCCCTGCAAAACTACTAGGAGGGTATGAAATTGCTCAGAGCTCATTGCAAGCATTCCAGACACTTAATAGAAAATGCTAGGCTCACTATCCCAGAATGCATTCAGCATTCAAGCAGAAATTCTCAGTACAGTTTCAGACTTAAACAAGACAGATATCAATATTTGTTTAACCATTTCAAGTCCAAGTTTCCTTTGACCTTTCCTACTATTTCTGCTCCCAAGAGACCTACCTCACAATTCTGTTCTTATATTCCTTAAATCAAGAATTCCCTGAGGCACCTGGGTGGCTCAGTTGGTTGAGGGTCTGACTCTTGGTTTTGGATCAGGTCATGATCTCAGGTCATGGAATCAAGCCTGCATCAGACTCTGCCCTCAGTAGGGCATCTGCTTGGGATCCTCTCTCCCTCTGTCCCTCTCCCTGCTCACATACTCATTCTCTCTCTCTCTAATAAAATAAATAAATCTTAAAAAAAAAAAAGGATTCCCACCAGCCATGGAGATTCTTCCTTTCATCTCACACTTGCCCCAGCTGGCGAAATTCTCTTCACCTTCTACCTCCACACGTAAAAGAAGTTTTACCTAGAGCTGTTATTCTTAGTAGTAATTACCAATACTATGCCTCTCAGGACCCAGAAAGAATATGTACTCAGGGTTCTCGAAGTCTGCAAATTTTACCAAGGCATTGATAATGAAACAAAGAGGAAAATAAATTTGTGTCATCGAAACTATATGGCAAAAAATCTGAAGACCTGTATACTGAAATTCTGCTTATTATGAGTTCTCCTCATCTATTTTGATTTGTGTTCCTTTCTCTTCTTCTCTCTATGTCCATACATAATCATGTTAGTTAGACCTTGTGTTAGTTATAATTCTATTGGTAAAAGCATCAGAAACTCAATTAAAATCAGTTCAGAAAAAAAAAGGAAAGATCACTACCTTGCTTCAGAAACCCAGAACAACAAAAAAGCCAGAGACTGTGCTAACACTAAAGCAATTAGGGAACCCTAATGCCACCATAGCCCAGTTTTTCTCTTTCTCACATTTCCTCCTTCTCTCTTTTTCTTTTTTTTCTTTCTTTCTTTCTTTTTTTTTTTTTTTTTTTGATTCCTTTGTGGGTTGGCTTTATCCTATCAAAGCTTTAACATGTTGGAGGCTTGGACCTGGCAGCTCTGGAATCTCATTCATTTCACCATCAGAGACTAATTGCCCCTTTTTCTTTAATTACAAAAATCCTTGGGGGAAAAATGCTGACTGCCCTGACCTAAGTCTGTGTCCATCCCTGTGGATATTGGATTGGGTTTCCATGATGAAAATTTCCCAACACTACCTCAGAATGGAGTGGAGGAAGAGCTATTCCCACCAAAAAGGGGAGAGGTTTTTTTCTGGAATAAAGGAGAATTTTTTCGAAAGACAACTGTTGCCCAAGGCCTGCTCTCTTGTCTTTATCACTTTATTTTCCCCTTCTAATCCACAGTAATGCAGAGGTTCCTCCCTTATGCTATATTCTCTATACTGACATGAGAAAAATAACCCTTTCCTACTCTGGACTTTATCTGCAAAGTAGGCATCTTGCACCATCAAGATCTTTGCACTATCTTTCATTCAAGTCCAAAGCACTCGTTCTTTCCATTTTTTACTAAGCTCACAATGTTCACAGGCAAATAAAATCCCTGCCAAGAAACTACCTATGGCTACTTATAACCTACCCAGATACACCTAAATATTCAAAATAGACATAGCTTAGACTCTGGCTTTGGAATTTTTACCACATAAAATTAAAAGATTATGTAGCATTCTCATACATTAAAATGTCAGTCTGAGGAATTTAAAAAGGATTAGGTATAAACCACATAATCAGTCGAGTATATGAATCACCTGTGTTGCTTTGCTAGTTCAAATGAAATGAAGATTGAAATTATTTCAAAAAGTTAATTACTTTTAAGTTGATCCAAGACCATGGGTTACACGCCAACTCTCACAGCTGGTCAAAACATCATGGATGGAAAACAGAAATGATTCAAGTTGTTCAACTCTACCACAAGAGAAGCAACAGAAAGTTTTCCTTTGATATATTAAAACCCCAGTTCTCCATGTCATTTTCTCTACACATTTGTAACTTGCCATGAGTTATGATGAATGTCATTAATGTTTTGTACTAGCAAAAACGACAGTATCAAATTTGTAAATAACTGCCTTTTCAGTAACTCTATGTGGATCTCAGTTCATCCCATTTGGTCATACATTATTCTCATTTACATCTGTCTAATATTCTTCCTTGAATGGAAGGGAAGCTAGTGACCTTAAAGTGAGCACATCCAATTAAAACCACTGTAGCATATTTAGTAGGGATGGATATGACCTGGTTTGCATCTGGAAAAGAGCACATTGTGAACAGTAACAAACTAGGAAGCAGGGAGACAATCTGTAGGTTGCTGTAGTAATTCTGCAGAGAATAACGAAGCTAAGACCAGACCAGCAGAAAGGTAATTAAAAGATAATTATATCCTGCCACTTTACTGAATTCCTGTATGAGTTCTAGCAGTTTTGGGGTGGAGTCTTTTGGGTTTTCCACATAAAGTATCATATCATCTGCAAAGAGTGAGAGTTTGACTTCTTCTTTGCCAATTTGGATGCCTTTTATTTCTTTTTGTTGTCTGATTGCTGTGGCTAGGACTTCTAATAATATGTTGAATAGCAGTGGTGATAGTGGACATCCCTGCCGTGTTCCTGACCTTAGGGGGAAAGCACTCAATTTTTCCCCCATTGAGAATGATATTCGCTGTGGGTTTTTCATAGATGGCTTTTATGGTATTGAGGTATGTACCCTCTATCCCTATACTCTGAAGAGTTTTGATCAAGAAAGGATGCTGTACTTTGTCAAATGCTTTTTCTGCATCTATTGAGAGGATCATATGGTTCTTGTTCTTTCTTTTATTAATGTATTGTATCACATTGATTGATTTGCAGATGTTGAACCAAACTTGCAGCCCAGGGATAAATCCCACTTGGTCGTGGTGAATAATCCTTTTAATGTACTGTTGGATCCTATTGGCTAGTATTTTGGTGAGAATCTTTGCATTCATGTTCATCAGGGATATTGGTCTGTAATTCGCCTTTTTGATGGGGTCTTTGTCTAATTTTGGGATCAAGGTAATGGTGGCCTCATAAAATGAGTTTGGAAGTTTTCCTTCCATTTCTATTTTTTGGAACAGTTTCAGAAGAATAGGCATTAATTCTTCTTTAAATGTTTGGTAGAATTCCCCTGGGAAGCCATCTGGCCCTGGGCTTTTGTTTGTTGGGAGATTTTTGATGACTGCTTCAATTTCCTTAGTGGTTCTAGGTCTGTTCAGGTTTTCTATTTCTTCCTGGTTCAGTTTTGGTAGTTGATACAGCTCTAGGAATGCATCCATTTCTTCCAGATTATCTAATTTGCTGGCATATAGTTGCTCATAATATGTTCTTATAGTTGTTTGTATTTCTTTGGTGTTGGTTGCAATCTCTCCTCTTTCATTCATGATTTTATTTATTTGGGTCCTTTCTCTTTTCTTTTTGATAAGTCTGGCCAGGGGTTTATCAATCTTGTTAATTCTTTCAAAGAACCAGCTCCTAGTTTCATTGATCTGTTCTACTATTCTTTTAGTTTCTATTTCATTGATTTCTGCTCTCATCTTTATTATTTCTCTTCTCCTGCTGGGTTTAGGCTTTATTTGCTGTTCTTTCTCCAGCTCCTTTAGGTGTAGGGTTAGATTGTGTATTTGAGACCTTTCTTGTTTCTTGAGAAAGGCTTGTATTGCTATATACTTTCCTCTTAGGACTGCCTTTGCTGCATCCCAGAGATTTTGAACAGTTGTGTTTTAAAATCAATGCACAGAAAACAGTGGCATTCCTATACACCAAAAACAAGACAGAAGAAAGAGAAATTAAGGAGTCGATCCCATTTACAATTGCACCCAAAACCATAAGATACCTAGGAATAAATCTAACCAAAGAGGCAAAGAATCTGTACTCAGAAAACTATAAAATACTCATGAAAGAAATTGAGGAAGACACAAAGGAATGGAAAAACGTTCCATGCTCATGGACTGGAAGAACAAATATTGTGAAGATGTCCATGCTACCTAGAGCAATCTACACATTTAATGCAATCCCTATCAAAATACCATCCACTTTTTTCAAAGAAATAGAACAAATAATCCTAAAATTTGTATGGAACCAGAAAAGACCCCAAATAGCCAGAGGAATGTTGAAAAAGAAAAGCAAAGCTGGTGGCATCACAATTCCGGACTTCCAGCTCTATTACAAAGCTGTCATCATCAAGACAGTATGGTACTGGCACAAAAACAGACGCATAGATCAATGGAACAGAATAGAGAGCCCAGCCAGAAATGGACCCTCAACTCTATGGTCAACTAATCTTTGACAAAGCAGGAAAGAATGTCCAATGGAAAAAAGACAGTCTCTTCAACAACTGGTGTTGGGAAAATTGGACTGCCACATGCAGAAGAATGAAACTGGACCATTTCCTTACACCACACACAAAAATAGACTCAAAATGGTTGAAAGACCTAAATGTGAGACAGGAGTCCATCAAAATCCTAAAGGAGAACACAGGCAGCAACCTCTTCGACCTCAGCCACGGCAACTTCTTCCTAGAAACATCGCCAAAGGCAAGGGAAGCTAGGGCAAAAATGAACTCTTGGGACTTCATCAAGATGAAAAGCTTTTGCACAGCAAAAGAAACAGTCAACAAAACCAAAAGACAACTGAAAGAATGGGAGAAGATATTTGCAAATGACATATCAGATAAAGGGCTAGTATCCAAAATCTATAAAGAACTTATCAAACTCAACACCCAAAGAACAAATGATCCAATCAAGAAATGGGCAGAAGACATGAACAGACATTTTTCCAAAGAAGACATCCAAATGCCCAACAGACACATGAAAAAGTGCTCAACATCGCTTGGCATCAGGGAAATCCAAATCAAAACCTCAATGAGATACCACCTCACACCAGTCTGAATGGGTAAAATTAACAAGTCAGGAAACGACAGATGTTGGCGGGGATGCAGAGAAAGGGGGACCCTCCTACACTGTTGGTGGGAATGCAAGCTGGTGTAGCCACTCTGGAAAACAGTATGGAGGTTCCTCAAAAAGTTGAAAATAGGCCACCCTACAACCCAGCAATTGCCGTACTGGGTATTTACCCCAAAGATACAAATGTAGGGATCCGAAGGGGTATGTGCACCCTGATCTTTATAGCAGCAATGTCCACAATAGCCAAACTATGGAAAGAGCCAAGATGTCCATCGACAGATGAATGGATAAAGAAGAGGTGGTATATACATACAATGGAATATTATGCAGCCATCAAAAGGAATGAAATCTTGCCATTTGCAACGATGCGGATGGAACTAGAGGGTATTATGCTGAGCAAAATAAGTCAATCAGAGAAAGACATGTATCATATGATCTCACTGATATGAGGAATTCTTAATCTCAGGAAACAAACTGAGGGTTGCTGGAGTGGTGTGGGGTGGGAGGGACAGGGTGGCTGGGTGATAGACATTGGGGAGGGTATGTGCTATGGTGAGCGCTGTGAATTGTGTAAGACTGTTGAATCACAGACCTGTACCTCTGAATCAAATAATACATTATATGTTAAAAAAGAAAAAAAAGGAGAAGATAGCAGGAAGGGAAAAATGAAGGGGAGGAAATCAGAGGGGGAGACAAACCATGAGAGACTATGGACTCTGAGAAACAAACTGAGGGTTCTAGAGGGGAGGTGGTGGGGGATGGGTTAGCCTGTTGATGGGTATTAAAGAGAGCACGTACTGAATGGAGCACTGGGTGTTATACGCAAACAATGAATCATGGAACACTACATCAAAAACTAATGATGTAATGTATGGTGATTAACATAACATAATAAAATTTTTTAAAAATGGTCAAAAAAGGATAATTAAAAGGTAATACAAGTTAGGAAGTAGATTGAGAAGATACAACATAAGTCACATAGCCAGGCCACTTTTAAAAATCACTCAGAGAAACTCACTTTAGATAATAAGGAATTAAATGTTTACCATAGAGGTACCCTGTGCAGGACAATTTTGTGAACACTGCTGATATTGTTACAAACAAAACAATAAAGTTTCCTGCTTTTATGAAGTTTACATTCCAGGTGGGAGTGTAAGGAAAACAGACAATAGTAATAAGTACAATTTATACTACATTTGATACTGATAAATACTATAGGGAATAATAAAACAAGGAAGGTGTTAGAGGTATCTGAGAACTGAAAATGTTGATGTTACTAAAGAAGACCTCGCTGAGAAAGTGGGTTTGGGATCAAAGTCCTGAAGGAAGTAAAGAAGCCAAGCAAGTATACAAGAAAGAGAATTTCTGGCAAAGGAAGTATCTGTGCAAGACAGTGGTGTTTCCTGGGATGACAACATGACTATAGAAGAGTAAAGGAAATGAGAGCAGCAGAAGATGAGATCAGAGATATCTGGGAGTTGCAGGGTCTAGGTCACACAGGGCCTTGTAAATAAATCATGGCAAGACTTGGGTTTTTATTCACAATAAGAGGGAAAAGCAGTGGAATCATTTGACCCAGGAGTGGCATGATCTGACTTACTTTTAACAGAATTACTCTGGCTGTTATACTGACTTATAGGAGGAAGGAAAGACAAGGAAAGACAAGGGTGGAAGAAGGCTCACCAATTAGGTGAAATAAGTTGGAATAAGCCACTGAGGGATGATGGTGGATTAGACCAGGAAGATAGCACTGGGGTGGTGAGAAGTGGGTGGATTCTGAATATACTTTGAAGGTAAACTTAATGGGATTTTCCAATGGACCAGGTAAAGGGATAAGGCAAAGATATGGGTAAAGAATTCTGCCAAGGATCTTGGATTAAGCAATTGGAAAACAGGGTCAGGCCATGATTCTGCCCATTATAAATATGTATCATTTGTAATGTGAGAATCAAGCAAATCATTTCTGAAAACTATACTGGAATTATTCAACTATACCTATTAGACAGTATTATTCAGAATCTATGAAGAATATGATTGACAGAGAAAAAGTAATGAGATCTGGATGGAGAATATGACACTTAGGCCACTACCTGAATTTTTCCTCTTTTAACTGTGACATAATAAACAGATCATTTACCTTGCCTTTGTTGTCTAGGCTAAGGATAGAAATGTGATTAATAATAATTCTTATTTTCTCAGGAGGCTACATTAATTTATGAACATGTAAAAATGTTACAATAATTTAAATAGAAAAAATATAATATTTTTATTAATATTGTATATTATTACATATTACAGAATATTCATCTACATATACTTTAAATAAATTTTTCCTAGCACAGTCTTTTATTATCTCTCATATAACCACAACTTTGAAACATCATTTTCTATAGTGTCAATATAAAGATAATTTAGTCTTTCTTCTAGTTAAATTTTATTTTTTATAGATTGAGAATTCAGAAAAAATTCTTTGTGATTTTAATCATCAGAGGTTTTTAATTCCATTATGTTGTAATAAAATAGTTTTAACATTCTGAAACTCTGCTGGTCTTTTTTATTATTTTTTTTTTCAGTGTCTGGCTTTCCATGAGAATACTTTCTCTTGGTTATACTTCAATTTCAGCAAAATGATTAATTCTGAAAAAAATGTAAAAAATTAATCTGAAATTACGGCTGCCCCAGAGCCACTTAAAAATGCATGCTTAGACTATCTTGTGTTGCACTGAGCTACTCAATCATGAAAACAAATTACTCTTACGTTACGTATTTTGAATTACTGACAAATGTGTGGGAGTGTTATCACCGGAACACTTGTTTCTTCAGGCTCTTCGCTGCACTGGTATCGGTTTTACACATCATTTTATCTGAAACTTCTAGACAAAATGTGTTAGATATTCCCTATGCATAAAACTTGAGGCTTCCCAATGTATTCGGGATTTGTAGTGCTGCTATGAGTCTGCATCTACCCTACAAACAGGAATTCTGAGAAGTCCCAGTTTGTACAATTCTCTTTAACAAATAGGATGCACATATAATTGTATTTGCTGCTGAAGTGAATATATTAGGGATGAGAGGACTTCTGTTTTGGGAAGGCTTTGAAACAACTAAAATCTACTGCTTAATATTTTGCACATAGAATGACTAGAAGAATTTTCTGCAGACTAGTTCTGAATCTGGTTCTTTATATTTCAAACCTGCTTCTTCCCCACTACCCACATAAAGCCGGTGCTAGGAGACATTGGACACACTCGTATTGCCATATTACCCCTGGCATGCACCTTGGTGAGTCAATGTGGTAAGTGATGGAAGTCTCTCTGAAGGCCATTCTAACTGTAGCTAGCAATAACTGAATTATACACAAAAGCAACTATAAATCAAATAATAGTATACTACTGAACCAAATTAACTATCAATTCAACTCAATTTCCCTTTATCCAGATCCAAAAAAATGCCTGTGACTACTCCAAAGCCAACCATCAAAAGGGAAGCGTGTCAAAGATAAGGTCCAGATGATATGATCTATGAAACTGTAAGTATATTAGGCATCAGATATACTGAGATATAATTATAATACATAAAAAATGTGAGTTCACACACAGATGAACTCACCACTTACAGCAGTGCTATGGGTTTATGCCCCAAAATATGAGAATTTTGATAAAATGTATTTTGTATAATTCCATAAAAGAGGGGGGAAAATGGTGCACTTATAATTCTAATAGTGAACATGTAGAAAATATTATATTTTGATTATGTTTGGCCCTGTATCTCATGATGCCAGGTGAATCTTGAATGCCCAATTTGTATTCAGATAAAGTATAAAACTATAAATGTTACAACATGACATCTTTTCACAACATGTGGCATCCTAGATATTGAACTCAAATGTCATTCTCCTTTTATCCATAAATAGTCTCAGAATCCAGATGAAATCCATGTAAAATAACATATTTCAAACTATTTTTAGTAATTTGGTGGAAATGAATTTAGATATTTATGAAGATAGAATTTATTTTTAAGTATATTGTTCACAGGCCTCTTTGATAAAACTGGAGCTTATAGGAAGATGTCAATCAAGGATCATAAATCTATTCACTATTATTTATTAACCCTAAGCAGAACTATTTTCTATAAAAGGATGTTTTATGTTATGGTCAACTGCCAAGTGAAATAAACTGACTTAAAAATTGCCAGCCATTTCTGTTTCTGGTAGTAGGTATATAGGAATTAATTTGAGCTGGTCCCCTTTATTCAAAGCAAAGCATTATAGAGCTTGACCCTTTTCCTTTTGAAGTTCAATATTATTAAAATATATTTGATGAAATTAGAAGACTTGACAGAGGTCAGCTTGCAAATATGGACAGCAGGTACTCATGAAGGGAGATTCATTGAAAGGGTGGAAAAATACGGATTGTCGACCTAGGCTCAAAATCAATTCCTAGAACACTGTGTGGTTGAGACCAGATCCCCCTTCTGGCCTACCCATGCTGGCACTATCCAGCCTTTCTTCAGGAAAATGGCTATATGTATGCTTAAGCATGTAAGGTCATGTGAAATTGAACTGTTACTTTAGAAGTCTAACTCTTCTTTATCATGGAGTAACTATTGGTAATCATAGTATGGGGTATGGGGGGTGAGAGAACTTTTCTAACCTACTGTGACCCAGTCCCAGAGAAACTGCTGCAGACCAGCAAATAAAAAGAATACCTAGTTCTCTACAGGTTTACTTGTTCTCAGTGTATAGTTCTTACTGTGTAGCTATTATCACAATAAAACAGGATTCTCTAACAATTTATGTGGGCTTTCTGGCTTTCTATCCCTCAGCAGTAATAATCAATTTTTGTCTCAAGGCAGGAAAAAGAATATAGGCAAGGAAATAAAGCTTTTCTCTCGACCTGTGAACTGGAGCCTGGGATGATTTAATCTGAATGATCTCATAGTGTGCTATTCTAAGCTGGAGTTGCATAGAACATTTAGAACAAACTCTGAGCCCCACTTTGGACAATGAATGCTATGGTTTCACTTGATATGGTAGAACCCTACAGACTAAGTATTTCAGATAATTTTGTTTCTAAAGTTGATGGAATTCTTTAAATTACCTGAGAAGTAGCCAGATGGGTATCTGAAGGTTGGTATATTTAACTGGTGTATTTAAATTATTTCCGTATCGCTCTTGATTAAATAATGAATATGATATAAATTAAATTTGTAAGCCATCATGAAATGACATAGAGTATGGATGAGATTATCTAGAGAGTGTGTGTGTGTGTGTGTGTGAGAAAAGAAGAGACAAAAATGATGAACATGTAAACATCAAATTTCAAGAGCTGGACTGAGTTAGAACAGCTGCTAATTAAACTGAGAAAGGGTAGATTGAGAAGGAGACCAAACTATAAGAGAAATCCTGACAATAGAGGGATGATGGAATTTTGGGAAGGAGTTTTGGGAAGGAGGAAGTAGTCAAATTGGCTGGATTTGACACCTAGAATGCCAAAGCCACTGGTGATTTGCCAAGAGAGTGTGATGAAATGTTAAGGATTGAAATCCAGAGTAGAGTGAGATGTAGGATGGAAGTTAAATAGAGATGAGGAAAAGAGGCAGTAATTTGGGCTCTGGATGTATAATCTATAATTTGTATGTGTGTGTGTGTATATATATATATATATATATATATATATATATGATATGTTAATATATATAATAATGGTTAAATGAAAAAATGTCTTTAGAATTGAAAAGATCTGAGTTTGAAACTTGGGCCTGATACTTATTAGCTGGATGACTTTGGGTTGCCTCAGTGTTATTATTTCTTAAATAGAGACATTAATGCTTTTTTCACAAAGTGCCTTTAGGGAATAAATTGAATATCATGCATACACACTTTAGCCAATTATAAGTACTTAATAAATGGTAGCTATTGATACCATTAAAAAGTAGCTTAGATCATCCCTCCTAATTAATTTAATTATTACTAATTATATTACTCAAGATGATAATGATAATTCTACTACTAACAAATGCGATTGAGAGATGATCTCTACTAATTAGATGGCTAATTGATGGCTAACTTGAAAATTAGTTAACTTAAGCATTAAGGAATTTATTGGAAGAGAGTGTTGTGTAGTTTACAAAATTAAAGAAACTGGATGCTGAGATCAAGCAGGAGTTGCAGGAGTCCAGGCATGGTCAAGATGCCAAAGGCTGTCACAGAAGCCACCTGCTCAGGACATGGCAGCCTGGTCAGCCGGCTAGACCTTCCCTGCCTCCTCCCCGCACCTGCCGCTGTGATTCTGCATTGTCCCCTCTGCTGTTACTGCTATTCCAGGGCTGTTCGGCCTCCTGTGATTGACATTTTGGACCAAACTTTGATTTGCATGGCTTTCTGGTAAAGGGTATGATGCTTAGTGGCATTTCTGGCCATTGTCCATTAATTGTTGGTATCACTTCTTGAGCCTTGACATCAAAAATGTCTCCAGACTTTATAAAAGGTCCCAGCTGAAAACCACTGTGGTTTGCAGATATCTCTAAAAGTGACTTTACTCTTCCAAAATTCAAATATAGGCGTTGGTGGTATAGTGGTTAGCATAGCTGCCTTCCAAAATTCAAATATAGGACAGGGCATCCACTTCATTATACCTGGGTCCTACAACCAGGATGTACCCACCAGAGGCTGAAAGTAAAAATATTGCCCCAATTTAATTTTCCTTGTAGGAGATAGCTGACTCCCACTTTAGGTTCCCCTGTTACCTATGATTTGTGTTAAAATTTTGCTCCACAAAAACAACAAATATCCATAGAGCCTCCTACATGCCAAATATTATGCTAGACCCATTTATAGTGATTTATGATCTTTACAACAACACTTTAAGGCAAATATTGTTTGAATTATTTTATTGATGCACAAAATGATGTTTCCAAGACTGTTTCTAAGATGCCTGCCATCGCTCAGCGAAAAACCGAGTTTGTCTGATGCAGATGTTCATTATCCTCTATCAGATCAAATTCAACTGCAATTTATAGCAATCCCACCTCAAGTTACTATCTTTTTTTAAATTTTGTTTACTACTTCGAGCAAATGGTTTTTAATTATGTTAAACTATAACATCTCCATTGTGGAAATGCTTCCACGTGGTGTTTACTGCAGTACATCACTACAGGATGTACTCTATTCAATAAACAAAAAGACACTGCCTATATTTCTCATTCAATAAACAAAAGACACTGCCTATATTTCTCATTCCAAATTCTCTTTCTGGTGTCTCCCAAGTTAAAGTTTAGTGTCATGCATTAAAAAAAAACCAGGTCTGAAAACTCCTTGAAAATGTTTTTTAGATGGCATCTAGGTAAAAATTCCAATTCTGTTTCCTTTTTACCTAAGAGAGTTCATTTTTACTTCCTAATTGCCTATAGCCTTGCCAACTCAGGATTTCTCCTCCAAACTAGTAACCTAGAAGCAGTCAAATTAAAGAAATCCCAACATGGAAGTGTGGAATCCCAACATGGATCCCAGCATGGAAGCATACGGGCTACACAATTAGTGTATTTTGAGGATATTGCCCAATCGGTCCATGTATTTTTGGCTATGATGGCTCAGAGTCCAGCAGTATTTATTTGTATAAACGTAGTTGAGTGGCCCTTTGTTGACCACTTATTTTTCTGCGACTTGGTATCTTATTGTCTGTAGGTATCTTATTGTCTTAGTCCATATAACAAAGTATCATAGACTGGGTATGCTAAACAAGCATTGATTTCTCACAGTTCTGGAGGCTAGGAGGTCCAAGATCAAGAAGGCAACAGAGTCAGTGTCTGGGAAAAGCTTGCTTCCAGGTCGTAAGTAGCCTTCTCCTTGTACTAACATTGCAGGAGGGAAAAGGGAGCTCTCTGGGGTCTCTTTTATAAGGGTACCAATACCATTCGTGAAGGCTCACCCTCATGACCTAATCACCTCCTGCCTCCTAATACCATCACAGTGGGGCTTAGGATTTCAACATATGAAGATTCAGGATAAACATTCAGTCCATTGCATTTATTTTCCTTAATATATCCTCCTTTCCACCTACATACATTTGTTAATTGACTCTTATTTTTTTCCCTCAAATTTTTGAGTCATTTATAGGTGTTTGGCTTCAACAAATACAAACTGCCCCACACAAACATGCAAAAATTGCCAAACGTTTAATACAGTTTTGTTACCAATGAATGTTTCTGACTGCACGCCCATCTACTTTCCAGAAACGTTATAGGATCCATCATTGATAATGATCATTTTTGGACTTAAAAATCTGTTGCTGTTATTATGACCCAAATCCTTTCATTCTCCGGGGAATATCATGTTTTTGAAGTTTTATTTTTCAGATAAGAAAAATGTGAGAAGCTGGCAAAAGAAAGAGGCTTAATCTCAATGGATTTCACTCTCTTTCCCACAGTATATCCATATCGACCAAGGTGCTAGAAACTAAAGTTAACACAACGATATTAATAGCCATGCTTAATTGAGTGTATACCAGGTTACATGTGCTGAGCAAAATGCTTTATAGCCCTTATTCATTTATTATTCAAAACTACTAGGATATCAGTTTACTTTTACTCTCTTTTTATAGCTGAGGAGTTCGAGTTATAATAAAATTGAATATGTAGTAGTAGGTCAGTACCAGGCCTGCATTCTAACTGTTGCTTCATAGTTCAAGAGTCTAATTTACATTCTTGTTACAGAAGTGTTTTGTGGGAGATGGTTAGCAAATGGTCCGTGGTATGATTTCGACTAAAGGAACAAAAGGAGTTCAGATAAGTGGAATCTCAGTAGGAATTTATTTATGTTTGTATTTATTTATGCATGTAATATATGTATATGTATGTAGGTAGTTAACAACCATGAAAAACACTTGCTGTTCGAAGCCTTTTACAAACATAACTCGTTTGGTTCTCATACTAGTTTTCTGAAGATGGTTTAATTATTATCATCATTTGAGAAGTGAGGAAAATGAGACACAGAGAAGAGAATACATTGTCTAAGTCCCATTGCTAGGAAGTGGCAGAACTGGAATTCCAAACCCGGTGATCTGGCTCCCGTAGTCTTGCCCTTAATTGATATTCTGTACTGATAGGTGTAGAAGGAGTCGCATCTATTCTCATATCCTCATCTCCTTTTACTAGGCTTAAGTGCCATGGTGAATCACTAAAACCAGTCCCTTGCATATCAGTTTTTCCTTCTCTACTTGATGTCTTCCATCAACTTACAAATATGTTTTATTTCAAAAAATACATTACTCCCATTCTTTTTTCCTTTTTTTTAAATTTAAAATCAATTTTTTATCATATAGTGTATTATTAGTTTCAGAGGTAGAGTTTAGTGGTTCATCAGTTACATAAAACACCCAGTGCTCATTCCATCAAGTGCCCTCCTTAATGTCCATCACCCAGTTACCCCATCCCCCCACCTGCTTCCCCTCCAGCAACTCTCAGTTTGCTTCCTGTAATTAAGAGTCTCTAATGGTTTGTCTCTCTCACTGATTTCGTCTTATTTTATTTTTCCCTCCTTTCCCCTATGTTCATCTGTTTTGTTTCTTAAATTCCACATACGAGTGAAATCATGTAATATTTGTCTTTCTCTGACTGACTTATTTCACTTAAAATAATACCCTTAGTTCCATCCATGTCGTTGCAAATGGTACGACTTCCTTCTTTTTGATGGCTGAATAGTATTCCATTGTGTGTATATGTATATGTATATATGTGTATATATATGTATGTATATCACATCTTTGTCCATTCATCAGTCGATGGACATCTGGGCTCTTTCCATAGTTTGGCTATTGTGAACAATGCTGCAATAAACATTGGAGTGCAGGTGCCTCTTTGAATCACTACGTTTGTATCCTTTGGATAAATACCTAGTAGTGCAATTGCCCCTACCTCTTCCCTGAGTTGCAAACATATGCATCTAACTGCTTATTCTACATCTGCATTTGAGTGTCTAATAAGCATGTCAAATGTAACAGGTTCAAAACTGAGTTCCTGTATTTTCCCTCCTGAATCCTGCTCCCACTCCCCCTCCCTCACAGACAACATGCCTCCTCCACCCCAGCTCCCCAAATGCCCAGTGTTAACCTATTCTACCCATAGTGGTCCATTTCAGTATATGGAAACTACATCATTCTTTATCTGATCTCTTTATCACATATCCCACAGAATATCTCATTTGTCTCAAAATATAGCCACAAATTCACTGCTTTTTATGGCCTTCCCACTTCCACCCTGATCCCCCCTGGATTTTGCAAGTTTCCTGATTGTGTCTATATTTTTGCCACTCTAGTCTGTTTTCCACACAGAAATTAGAGTTATCCTTTTTAAAACATAGTTAGATCCTCTGTCGAAATTCTTCCATTGGTGTTTCCACTCAGTAAGAATAAAATTCTAGGGATGCCCAGATGGCACAGTTGGTTAAGTGTCTGACTCTTGGTTTTCGCTCAGGTCGTGATCTTGGGGTCATGAGATCGAGCCCCACGTTGGGCTCCACGTTCAGGATGGGGTCTGCTTAAGACTTTCTCTCCCTCTCCCTCTGCCCCTCCTCACCCCCTCTATCAGAGACACTGGCCACCCTAGGGATGCCTGGCACTGAAGAGTACAATAGCTGCCAATATAGTTTAGGCTTTCCTCCTGCTCATGTTCTCTCTCCAGCTCTCTCTCTTTCTCTCAAATAAATAAATAAAATCTTTAAAAAAGAAGAAATAGACTTATTAAATTTCTCTCAATTGTGACTCCAATGGTGTGCACATAGAACTACACTGGATGCCTGTCAGTCAAATAATCATCAGTTTAATACCTCAACATTTCAGAGAAGATGATTTTGAAATTTTATTTAAAGAGAGTCAGTGATTATTTGATTTACTTTCTATCCAGTTACTAGCATTTACATTTCTCAGCTTCTGAAGATTTTTTGATATCTCACACCACATACTTAATATTGTACACATTCAGAAGAATCTGTCACTGTGCATATAATTTTGCTAGTTATCCTTTTCTAACTATGCTTTTTGGATGAAATAGAGTTTTACATTTCACCACTGCCTCGAACATTTGAGGGGAGAATCAAAGTAGTCAAACTTCTCTTTTTCCTCTAACAACCTGTTTTCCCAAGTATCTTTCAGGTTACTTTGCTTCTCTGCTGGACTTGAAGGTAAGTCCTAATGTAGCTAATAATTGACACCATCACTATTGGAACTCCAGCTGATCCATCATCAAATCTTCCTTCTCTTCCTGAGAGAACTCAGGTAGTTCACTTCTATTTTATTTTATTTATTTTATTTTTTGTGTAGGCCCCATGCCCAGCATTGAGCCCAACACGGGGCTTGAACTCACGACCCTGAGATCAAGACCTGAGTTGAAATCAAGAGTCAGATGCTTAACTCACTGAGCTCCCAGACACCCTCAGGTAGTTCATATTTTATCACGAGTTTCTTGGAATTCATTGTTGCTGGTTGGTATCTTTCCATTTGATTATCACTTTGCCATATGGTTAGCTAGTGCTGTTAAACCATTCACTATTACCAGGGAAAAGAAGCAAGGGCACCACTACTCCATTTCTGGTTTTGCTTCCCCGACCCCCTGTTTTCCTGCTGCCCACAGGCACTGTTCCTGTGAGTCAGTGTTCGTTCCTTTAGAATCAAGACAACGGGGATTTTTTTACATTGCAAGTTTGGCAAGACCATTGGTTTAAAGTAAGGTTTTATTTTGGTCTCAGGTTTGTTTTTTTTTTTTAAAACAATGCATACATGTATTTTTCCATAGTCTCCTGAGTTCTTGCCCAAAGCCCACGAAATGGTATTTATGATATTTTAAATTAATACTGTGACTCTGATTCTTTGTGTAGATTGCACTCAAAGGTGTGTATGTGTGTATTTTTACTCACCTTACATTAAATCTTTCCTCATAGTCAAATAATTATGGTAACTTTCAGGTAGAATAATTTTTATAAGAATGTTTGGCAAGAACTCTGCCATTCATATCTTTTTCAGTACAAATTGTTGCTTTGTTGATCCCTTAGATGTGAAACCAAATTTCCTTTTAAAGTCTGCATATCATTCTGGAAATACAAATATAAAATAATGCCATAGGCAAGATCATGAGGCAAATGAAATATTTCTCTAACTGGATGCAAATGTATTCATGAAGAAAGTAACATTTGCACCAGGAAATCATAGCAGAAGTCAGAACTTTCAGTGGGAAATTTCTTAATGGCTGTTTAGCTAGTCAGAGAATAATCTTTCTCAAGGCCTGATAATATTCATAACTGTACAGGCCTTCTCCCTGAGAAAAATTTACTAAGAATTAAAAAAATAAAAATGTGTTTCTTTCCTGTGGAAATAAAATCACTTAAATTGTCATTTAAATCAGGGTTCTCGACAGCAGCCCTATTGCTATTTGGACTAGACAATTCTTTGTTGGTGGAGGGAGGAGGCTTGCCTATACGTGGCAAGGTGTTTACCAGCATCCTTGGTCTCGACCCCTAGGTTCTAGTAGCAAATCCCCTTAGTAGTGACAATCAAAAATATCTCCTGATGTTGCCAAATGTTCCCTGGGGGACAAAAATGTCCCCAATAGGGAACCACAGATTTAAATATGTCTGCCCTACTCTGCTCACATTATACTAAAGGTATTGATTTTCAAACCTGGGTGTCATAGTCAGACAGTTTCTGGAAGCTTGTAGCATTTCTGAATGCTGAAATGCTAAATGAACTTCAAATGAAGTAATGCAAGTAGTCACTGAAGAAAGTGACCATTATTAGGTAGTAAGTCTATAGAGACAAAATAATAAATGTCTTCAGTTAATAGAGAGGAGATACTTGAGATAAGGATTTGTCTTTGCAGACTCAGAAGTTGTATTAGGGACATGTGTGGAGGCTACAGTGAGAAAGATTGTGGAGGAATAGAATAACTTAAATAATTAGTGTCTTGCTAACATGGCATTTTAATTTTCATCACTTCAGTTATTACTGAAGCTACATATTCTTAATATCTGTCGATCATATCTTATATTGTGAATTACCAATTCATGTTTTTTTTATAAATTTTACTATTGTGGTATTTGTATCTTCTTACTAATTTATACTAACCTTTTGTGCAGAAAGGTCATTAACTTTTGCCTCCTACATGTAGTACATATATTATTGCTATGTTTTTAAAATCTTTCACTTCATTTTTGACATTTTTTATATAGAGCTTTCGTAAAAATTGCATGTACTCCAAACCATTCCTTTGCTGCTCTTGTTCCTCCATTTGCTTTTATGTCTACTAAAAGCCCTTTCCCATAATTAGAAAAATAAACACTCATCCATATATTTTTTGAATCTGTTTTTAACTTGTTCAGTAATTTCTATATTCTATCTATAAATTCTAAAGGGCTTTTAATGTCAAGATAATGAATCTTGAAAAAAGAGAGAAAACAATGTAACTTGATTGTTAGATTGTCAGTAAGCTAATTACAGTTCACCGAGTGCCTGAAGTGTGCCTGACATAGTGCTGGGTGGTTTACAGGTTGTGTCATAAATTACCTTATTTAATATGCCATCATCATTTACAGTATCAGTATGCTTGGCTTATACATGAGGAAACTGAAGCCCACAATATGTAATAGTTTGATCAAAGACACAGTTGGTAAGTAGTGGGGCAGAGATTTAGACTAGTTTTGCTTGACTTAAAGCTCATGCTGTCTCTATTACAGCAAGATTCTACAAGCAATAGTCTCTTGGACTTTTGAGTGGAAAATGACATGATCAGAACTGTACTTTAAGAAAATCGGGGGTGCCTGCGTGCCTCAGTCGGTAAAACATCTCACTCTTGATTTCAGCTCAGGCCATGATCTCAGGGACATGGTATCAAGCCCTGGATGGGGCTCCATGCCCAGTGGGGAGTCTGCTTGAGATTCTCTCTCTCTGCTCCTCCCCTCACTTGTGTGCTCTCTCTCTCTCTCTCTCTCTAAAATAAATAAAATAAATCTTAAAAAAATAAAATCAATTTAACAGTAGCTGACCTGGAAGTTTTTTGGGTTTTGTTTTGTTTTGTTTTTTGTTTTTTAAAGAAAAATCTGGAGGCTATTGAATAGACCAAGTCAAGAATAATGAAATCCTTGTATCTGAATGGAAGTAGTAGCAGGAAGTTGAAGAGAAGAAAAGGAGAAGAGATATTATGGAGAGAGAATTGACAGGACAGAGTAACTGAATATTGGGGAAAGAAAATAGATGTGTTAAAGATGATTAAGAATTTTCTGACAAATTGACTTGAAGAAATATATGAGTAGTTTTTCAAATATGAAATATTTCTAAGGAAGATTGTAAAGTCAGTTTTGGACATCCTGAGGTGCTAAATGAAGAAGGAAGGCCCTAGATGATGGTTTAAAGTGTAATATTGAACGCTGGGACAGGGAAAAAGAGTTGGACTTGAGTTATAAATGTGAGAATCATCTGCACTGAATAATAGAACCATGAGATTGCCAAGGGTAGGAGTTGAAATGGGAATCATGAACAGATTCTTAGGAAACGTTTATATTTAAGTGGTAGGAATAAAAAAAGAATATAGATACAAAAATAAAGGCGTGAGTAGAAAAGTAGAAAGGGACACAGAAAGTTTTTATGAAAAGAAAATCATCAGTTGCAAACATGGTAAATATTTGTAAATAGCATATGGTAACATGAGTGTGTACCCACATCCCCTCACGCTAACCAGAGTCATGCATGGCTGCCCAAATTCCAGCTCCCAGTGCCTGTATTACTTTGCCTAAGAACTTAAACCTGCTCGTTCACTCAACAGGCATTATAATCCTATCGGAGAATTTCCTGTCAACCCCAGCAGCCCTCAACCAATGAATGTGACTGAGTGTGCAAGTACTCCACTCCCTTGCTCCTTGAGCAAGATAACTGAGGCACATCTTCCACACTGGTGATGGCACTTTCCCGGCACGGTTAACTTGAAGTTATTCTCAGGAGAAACTTGGCTGACAACAAAGCTTTATTGCCTGTCTTCTCTTTCATCACTGCCCTCGTAGTGTTTCCTGGAATTATTTACGAAACAAAACTCTTGTGTCCTAAAATTCAAATCTGCCTCAGGATCTTCTTCTGGAATAATTAAAATCAAAGCAGAGCATGATGAATGATATAGGACATTGGTCTTAGGGACAGAGAAGTCATTGCTGACGTCAAAGACAGCCCTCACAGGTGAGTGGCTGATTAGTTGGGTATAAGAAAACTAAGAAGGAGGAAATGCTTGGAGATGCCAGGTCATTTGAGGTGATGTAGGAGGGAAGTTGAGAGAAGGATTTGATTTCAGTCTGAGCCTAGAGTGAGACTGATCCTTGCTCCTCTGCCCAGAGTGTGGTGAAGTAGGTGTTGAGGATCTGAGAAGAGTAATGAATTCTGGAATAAAATTCAGTTCTTTTTTTTTTTTTTAAGATTTATTTATTTGAGAGAGAGAGAATGAGTGAGAGAGAGCACACATGAGAGAGGGGAGGGTCAGAGGGAGAAGCAGACTCCCTGCTGAGCAGGGAGCCCGATGTGGGACTCGATCCTGGGACTCCAGGATCATGACCTGAGCCGAAGGCAGTCGCTTAACCAACTGAGCCACCCAGGCGTCCCTAAAATTCAGTTCTTACTGCTGCTGAGAATAACATGATAAGCCCTTGACCAAGGTTAAAAATATTTTAAGATAGTGTCAAGCAACAAAAAGAGCATTTTTTTTTTCAGTCAGACCGACAAACCTGCATAGGAATTCTGGCCTGACCTCACTGTGTGAGTATGTGCATGATATTTAACCTCTCTGGCTGCATTTCCTACATCTGTGAAATGGGGATGTTAAGATTCATCAATCAAGGATCCATGGAAGAAATGCAACAACAAATAGATCTGCCTGGCTCATAGTAAATAGTAAATGTGAGCTGTTACCCCAGCTGAGGGACACGAAGAATCCAGTTAAAATTTGACTGCATCAGTTCAGAGTGGCAATATTCTGCTTGGTGTTATGTACTTAAAAAAAAAAAAAAAATCAGAATGTTCGTCTCTATTACAGAAATCTTGAGATAAAAAAAATACCAGTTTGTTCCAAGTTTTTCCTTTCCCAGGGGTTTTAACCGACTCCCAGGTCCTGTTTTGATAACCTACTACATCTGTCTAGGCATTCACTTAAAAAAGTAACAAAAATAATTGTTACTTCAGCCTCAGCTTTGTAGATGTTTTACATGGGTATTATTTTTCAGACAATGAATGATATCTGATTATTCTGGGAAAATCAGATTTGACTTGAGGTTTCCTCCTCGGCTTTTATTTACAAATCAAAACAATGTACTGAATAACAAGTTGAAAAGAATCTTTCAAGCACATTGTTGTGTTTCCAGAGGAAGAAGCTACAACCTCAAGTGAACTTCCTTCTTCTTAATATATATTCTATTTTTTTTTAAGTTTTTCTCTCCTACAAGTAGATTTGTCTTTATATGCTTTAACGTTATTTTTATTATTAGAATCCATTAGAAGGGGATTACGGCAGGAAATACTATTTGACTATTATGTCTATAATTATGAATCCTGTGAGTTTTCTGTCTACTGTATCTCCTAAACAGTGTGGAAGGGAAATGGTCACATGATTATTAACACTCCAGAGTTTATTGGGGTCAACCACTCTTAGTAGACACTAAAAGGAGGAAGCAAAATGTGTAACTGTCAGCTGTGATGTTTCTGGCCTCTGAATATAAATATTGTCGTGTTCTTGCAGACTGCAAGTTTCCTATCTTTATAAATCCAAATTAAAGCAAATTTCAATGCAGAAAAACAGTGAAAGGTTATTAGAAAGGATTTTTACCTCATTGAATTGCACATGAAATTATATAAAAAATATGCAAAGAAAGCTTCTCTTTTGGCAATCATAATAAATATGAATTTATACCCTTGTGTTCATTTAAATTATTCAGCAATGACTTTTTGAAAATTACTCTTTCATACGTTCTATATTGAACACAAAAGTCACAGAAATAAACAACTCACAGTGCTTTTCTCCCAAGGATTTAACTATCTAGGGAGACAATTAACCAGTCCACTTCCTTTTTCTGAATATAAGTTATAAAAATGGATTTTCCTTAGCCAGGAATTTAGTCAGCATTAAATTGTTTTTTCTTTCTTTCTCTGATTATGTGACTTCCAGAATTTTGACACCCATCTAAGTTCTGGACTTAGCCATCATCATGTGTAGCCCAGACTACTAAAATAACCTCCTAATTGATAACCCCACTGGAATAATTCTAGACATCTTAATGTTCTCTCTGAAATTCTACCCTCATTTTTTCCACTCAGTTTGGCAGTGTGCTCAAGTCCTAAACCTAGAAATCATTATCCCTTTCTTAACATCCCTCATCTAACACATCAGCAAGTAGGCAATTCTGACCACTTCTCATTTCTGCCATTTACCTAGTGCAAACACTATCATTTTTCACCTTGTCTACTACCGTAGCATCACAACTGGTCTCTTTATTTCTACTCTCACCCTATGTCTACTTGGTCACTAAAGTAATTTTTAAATCATGTAAATCGGTCATATCCCACAAAACAAGACTTATATCATTTGCCATATCTTCCTCCATCCACGGCCTGCTTTATACACTTCAGTGGTTCCTATCACAATTAGAATAAGCTTTAAATTCCTTACAACATCCCACAATCTATGACCTCACTCATTTCTTAATTTTTCACTCTTCTGTTTGTTTATTCTGCCTCCCTGATCTTACTCTTAAGAAGGACACTGATTTTCTTCTTTTCGAATATAGGATTTTTAGCTACAATTTTTTCTTGAAGCATCGCTTTAGCTGCACTCCATGTATTTTTGTATGTTTTAAGTTCATTTTCAGTCATCTCAAAATATCTTCCAGTTTCCCTTGTGATTTCTTCTTTGACCCATGGGTTATTTAGGAGTAGGTTGGTCTAATTTCCACGTATTTGTGACTTTACCAAATTCCTTTCTTTACTGATTTCTAACATCATTCTATTATGGCTATATAACATACTTTGTATAAGTTCTACCCTTTCAAATAGACTGAGACTTGTTTTGCATAATCCAGAGAATGGTCCTTGTGCAATTGTAAAGAAATTGTGTATTTTATTGGATGGAATGTTCTATAGATGTCTATTAAGTCTGGTCGTTTATGATGTTGTTCAAGTTCTATTTTTCCTTGTGAATCTTCTTTCTCATTATTCTTTTCACTACTGAAAGTGGGGTATGGAAAATTTAAGTTATTATTTTTAAATTTTCTATTTATCCCTTTAATTCTGTAAGTTTCAGTTTCATATATTTTGGAGATCTTTGGTTAGTAATTGTTAGTAATAATTTTTCTCTTAAAATCTAGATTCCCAGAAATACATTTTTCACTTTTCAAAATCTACTATGGCTATCTCATCTATCTGCTTTTCCTTTTAAGTTTACTGGTCAACTTGTTTGCCCCAACTTTTATTGCTGCCAAAGACAGCTACAATGTTAAAGAATTGTCACTAATTGTTTTTCCTAAATGCCCAAAGGGAAAGTTGTTCATCCTGGGTGAAGTGTGAATTAAGTCAGATGGAGACATGTCCTATGAATGCAATTTTCTAGGGAACTGCGGATAGGTCAGTAGTGACAATTCTCTGGAAATGGGGCTTTGGAGAAACTCCAATCCTATTCTTTGCTCTCTGCTGCTAGGTTGCTTGTGTTCACTGTGATTGTACAGCTGTGGTTTCCAAGGCTACTAGAGAGCTAAGGAAAGGAGAATGGGAATAGGGCAAGTTACAAACAACGCATGATTTGTTGTACTTACCTAGATTTAGCCATTTATCTTGAATAAGTGTCCTTAGATTGTTACAAGCTTTTGGTTAGCTTCCAGAACTCTAAAACAGTTGACTTTGACAGTTTTTGCCAATGCTTTCTTTTTTTTTAAATTTAATTTAATTTTATTATGTTATGTTAGTCCTTTCGTTACATGAACAGACTAATTCTGAGTCCCATCTTAGCACAAAGAAATTCCAGTAAGTTCAGTTTTTATCTCCTTAAAGAACTGTACAGTGATCTATAAAAGTTTTGATATGGTCCATCTCAGAGACATTGAGCCATCATTAATATGTTTGAGAAAAATTATCAGGCCTATGAAAAGGTCTGAAAGAGGAATATATCTCTGTAATTGGAATAAATTGGCCCCAGTGAAAGAGAGAACATAACATTAATTGAACGAAATTTTTAAAATGAAAAGTGTAATAAAAAAAGAGGGCAACATGTTCCAAGAAAGAGCAGATGATAAATGGCATCAGGATACTGTTGAAAAGGCACAGTTGGAGTTCACAATTGCCCAAGTACACATTGTTACAAGAGATTCTTTACCTGTTCAACTTTCTCTGGACATACATGCATTATCTTTACTTCTAGCTTTTTAGGTGAATTTGTACAATAACAAAGTTCAGGAGGCACAAGGATAGAGAACAGAATAGGCATTGTTTGTATTCAAACCTCATCTCTTGGGTAAACACTACAAATGCTGGTACCTAGGAGCTCAGACTTTAGAAAGATACAAATCTAAATTCAAATCTTGCCTCCTCTACTTAATAGTTCTATGACATTAAACAAATTACTTACTATTTGGCAACCTCACTTTTCGCCTTTGTAAAATGTAGAGTTTATGAGAAATAAACTAAGTAATCTATGTAAAGCTCTAGCTCAGTTCCTAGTTCATAATGAGTACTATATGAATGGCAGCTATTGTCATTGTCCATACTAAGTGTCTGTGCATATAAATGAGGAGTCCTTCTAATTCAGCAGTCTTCATAATAACATAATTTTAAAAAAGGTCTGGTCCACGTGTGAATGTGAACCATATACAATTTGATCAATAGCTATTATATATAACACAATTACTAAGTGAGCATTATGAAACTATAGTTCTATCATCCCTACTTCCCTGTGTTGCTGGAGAAAACAACCCAGAGTTATTTAAAATGAGAGGCTTAAAATTTTATTCATTATATTGCTGCTTTATTGATCTTGTATTGTGTCCCCATGATAAGTCTGGATTGTTTTCTAATAATATGTAATTTTTTTCTTTCTTTTTATACTATGCTTGTTTTTGTTTGTCATCAGAGCAAGTAAAGCACTGTGGAAAAGTTTGCCATCATTCAGTTTGACTTCTGCATCATTCTTCATTCAAACTCAAATACACAATTTACATCTGCAACATTGTTATTGCCATAGTTATTTCTTTCCTAACAACAACAATGATAACATCACTACCATTCATTGAAAATTCTCTATGGGCTAAGTATAGCCTCACGGATAATAATAGTAATATCTACTATTTATTGAGAAAGATCTTATGCATATCTCACTAATCTTGACAACAAATATATTAAGGAATTATTATTCTTTTTTTATGAATTAGAATACTGATATTCAGAAAAAAATACCTGAATCTATTCTGGGGCCAGTTCAACCTTGTCATAGTCCAGGAACAGACATCACCACACAACTTACCATCAGCCTCATCTAACAAGAAAGAAATAATTTTCAGATAATTTAGTCTTCTTCCCTATAATTAATGCTGAAAAAAGATAGAGGTAGCTCATTAGCATAGTCATCTTGTATACCACACAAGTAAATAGACCATCTTCCTCCAGCCCACACTTTTTGGGTGGGTCTGCTATAAAGAGTGCTTAGTTTATTGGAAATACATGGATGGGCTAAAGTAATTTAGATTGTTAGTCATCAAATTTCTCATATCCTGAAGTGCTTCTTAACAATGCAGAAGGTGTTTCCTAACTCTGTTACATTTTCTGTCCTCAAATAATTCTCATTTCTGTATGTCCTGCCTATAAGGAACTATGAAAAAGTAGTAAAATAAGGCAAGATGATAAATTGTGATTATAGAAGCTTTGTGGTGACAGTTTGACTTGAGATAAAGTTTAAGTTAAAAAAAAAGATAAAGCTTAAATTGTGTTTATAAGACAGATAAGGAAGAAGTTTTTCTTTTGAGATATTTATATTAATCTATTTTTCTAAATTAATTTGGCCTAGAATGAGAGACTGTTTTTACAAGGTCAACTGTTACTGACAGTATATTCTTAGGATCATATAACACTAAAATCATCTAATTATTTATATATTCCTAGGTATGTATACATTCATCTTCAAAGCACGTATGTATAGACTTTATGATTCACTTAATAGTTTTACATGTCTTTCATATGCTAAATATGTCAAAAACACATATATCAAAAGCATAACTGTTAATAACCTTATAAAGGTATAATTTAAATAATTTTAAATAACTAGTCACTCTTGCATTTGCCAGTATCTCTTAAAAATACATAATTATCAGGTTGATGCTATAGTAACTGTCACTGTTACTAATGGCAACCAAGAAAAGCAATCTTGCAGTTCAGCAATAAAAAAAAAGCTCATAAGAAAAAATTTGGAAAAAAATCTTACCTGATTACTTCTAACAATATTACGAAAAACAGCAGAGAGAACATTTTGGAAATGTGCAAATCTTGTGTCAGTTTGTTGACATGGTTCTAAGACTAATTTTAATTTTCCCAAAAAAACCTGAGCCAGAAGAATTTAATAAGTTTTAATTATTATCTAAATGTAGTTATCAATTCATTATTTATATTATTTACATAATTTGAAGCAAGGTTGCATAACTTTTGATGGTTTATTTTATTTTTTAACAGATGTGTGCTTCTCTTACAGGGGAAATACACATTATTTTGGAATAATTTCAATGTTGAATATAAATTATTTCTTTGATTTAAGGTTGCAGTTTATTTTGAAGAATATGTAAGTAATTATTCCAATCAACAAAATTTTGTTTTTAAAATTATTTTAATTTAATCAAAAGATAAAGAAACTTATTTGTGCAATTTCTAGATCCACTATTTTTAATTTTTAAATATTTTTGAAAATACAGAGTATGACACCTGCTTATCTATAGGCTAAGAAGTCAATAGTGATAGTTATTCTGTGTGTGTGTGTCTATAAATGAATTAGAAGAGGACAACACTAAAGACCTATATTCATCCAATTGTCCTTAGTTTAATTATTTGCAAAAGTGGCAAAACTTAATTTATGTTATGTTTGAATTCCTAATTGGCCCTGCAAATTTATTCCAAAGATTATACTGTGGTGCATTCTTAAAACAAAAATTATTGGGGCGCCTGGGTGGCTCAGTCGTTAAGCGGCTGCCTTCGGCTCAGGTCATGATTCCAGGTTCTGGGATCGAGCCCCGCATCGGGCTCCCTGCTCGGCAGGAGGCCTGCTTCTCTCTCTCCCACTCCCACTGCTTGTGTTCCCTCTCTCACTGTGTCTCTCTCTGTCAAATAAATAAATAAAATCTTAAAAAAAAAAAATTATTCTGTATACCAATAATTCTCTGTCACAAGCCCAGCAAATTGGTTTAGGGAGTAGAAATAGCCAAGCCCCTTGACACCACCAGAGAAGTTACAAAGGTTGAAAAGAAGATTCATTGATGTGTCACAAATAGCTATCACCCAAGCATTGAAGAAATGCCAGTCAGAAGCTTCCAGATGATTTTTAAAAAGAAACTGGTTAATTTCCAGCATTGAAAAAAAATAAAAAGGGGAAGGGGTTCATGAAAGAGAAACACACATAACATTCTGGAATTTTTGTTTTTTTTTAAGTTTTTGTGTATTTAAGTCATCTCTACACCCAACGTGGGGCTCGAACTCACAACCCAGAGGTCAAGAGTCACATGGGCCAGCCAGGTGCCCCTAGAATTTTTTGATATGCTGTAAGATGATAGTCAGTTTTTTAAGATGAAAATAATTTCAAGATCATGAACAAACGAGCAGCCGTCACCTGATGTTGTGCACACCTCTAGCTGTGACTCAAAAGATGATCTGGACTGAATAAGGAAGAGATTTAAATTTCGTGGTATCAAAAATGAAAATGGTCTGTGATTATATGGAAACAAATACTCTGCTATAGTTGTCTTTTTAAATGTTTATATTTAATGAAGTGCTTTGATTTTTTTCACTGAGCTTCCAGGAAATGGGTGATGTGTCTTACAATCGATAACATCTATGTGGTACTTACTACACTTCCCAAAGCAAAATACCAGCTCAAATCACATTGTTTTCGTAAACGCTCTTTCTAAAATGATTGAAGTCACATTTGTTATCTTGTGAAGGCAGAAATTTTTCATGTGATTCTGTTTGATCTATTCATTTATATAACAAAACTTTTATCATAGATAAAGCATAAGTAAACTTTATTGAACTTCGTTTTCATCTTATTATTACAAAGTTGGCAACATATTTTCTTTTCCTATTTCTTCTATACCCCTCCCAAGTTATAAGGCTTATATTACTCTCTGTTACCTTATATTTCTTATTGTAGTAACAGGACAACATACAGCTGTTCCATGGCTTCTCAATCTCAGCACTAATGAATATGGGTCAGATCATTGTGGAGGGCTGTCCTGTGCATTGTAGCATATTTAGTAATATCTCTGGCCTCTACCCACTAGATGTCAGTAGCAAACTCCCCTTTTCCCAGTTGTGACAACCAGAAGTATCTCCAGATATTGCCAAATGTTCTCTGAAGAGCCAAGTCGCTCTAGCTGAGAAGTACTAATCTATTTTAGTACTTAAGTGACTTGATGAAGTTCATATACAAAACTATGATTCAAAACCTGAACTTATCCATCACTTTTAGTTTATGTGATCTTGGGCCTCAGTTGTATAAATTCTAACATGTAAATAATATATTTATTCTAGAATTGCTTAGGATTAAATAGAATAATACATGTTTTAGAGTCACAATTTATAGCTTTTATTATAAAGATTTGAAAGTAGTGTTTAGAGACAAAAGGAAAAAAGATTATATTAAAATGTATGTATGTATGTATCATTATTTCAGCTCAACAATTTTGAAAATTATTTGTTATATCTTATAAAATCATTATTAGCATATTTTTTTCTTGCACCTCTTGCCCTTTTCATGCATTTCCTTAGACCTAATACTTTGTAGGGGTACAGAACATGCGGTCACCTTCTTTGTTATAGTTCCTCATGTAATTAAGTAGAACTCTTAAGTCACACTTCAGACTTACTATAATTATATTCAGTTATGTGTGTTATTTTATGCTTTTATTATACATCCCAACTACTAACCTTATCTTTCAACCTGATTTACTTCTTTTCATGCCTTGGCCTCTGAAATTTGTTTCTGCTTTAATAGGGAACAAGTTAGACACTGGGAGTGGTATCCATTTGGTTGTATCTTGGCTTTTATTGGTCAGTATAACTTAAGCCTATCCAAGTTCTTATTCTCACCAGTCTTAAATATTAGCCAACTTTCAGTGGCCTGCTCTGACTCAGGTGGCCTGGAAAGAATGGCAGCAGAAAGAACTATTCGGAGACTATTTCAGAATCTATAAGAATAATGATATATTGCAGTGAAGAAGAGATCATGTGGATGTAAATCTGATTGGATGCTGATGAGGAACAAGATGGTGGCCTCTGAAGTAATGGAAGGTTTGTAGGAAGTTTGTGACTTGTTAGATTGGGAAATTATGGGGGAAAAGATTAGCTAGAAATGATGAGGTGTTCAGTTTTGAACAAGCTGAGTTTGAGGATTAAGTAGAAATCCAGGCCCAAATATGTAGTAAGTAGTTAGAATAGACACACATAATATCTAGAACTTAGAGAGTTTTTAGCCAAAGCTAAACATTTGGTAAACATATACATATGCATACACACATATATGTGTATGTGTGTATATATATGCACATGTGTAAATATATAAATACATATATATGTTGCGTGTATGTGTATAGGTATGTATTCATATACACACGTGTTTATGTGTATGTAGTAATTTATGCTTTAAAATGGATCATAAAAAGATCAAATCTGCAGGCACTGGAATTATTAGTACCATGTAAGTCTTCTCAGATAGCCCTATGAATTTTTAAAGTCTTAAATAAATGAATGTTACTTGTGAAAAAAATCAGCCATAATGATTGCTAATGGTAAGAAGAGGACATTGTACTCTCAGCACATATTACTACAGTTCACAGACCATGACTTTGTGACAGCTATATAATTTTAGTGAAATTATGAAGTAGAACAAAGCATTGTCATGTTGGAAGAAAATGTTTCAAAATCAGTCTTTGAACTAAAAGACTTTCTATAATAACACAATTGTTACTGACAAACACTTTCTTCATTTTTTTTTTTTTTTGCAGTAGATGGGGCTGTCATGTATTTCCTCTCACATTAATTTCTAACTTCATTTATATTAACATAACTAATCCAATTTGAATATATGACCAGAACTTGCCCCTTCTCTTATAGTTCCCAAAATCTACTCCTAACAATTTAATTACAATTTCAGATCCTTCTACAAAAGTTAAATTCATCCCAACACGTTTCACATACTTTTCCTTCCATTGGTCTCTTTCACCAAGATGATAAGAGTTTATGAAAAAGACTGACACAAATGTTTTAAACTAATACTTACACTTCATGATCTAACACAATGAAGCTCCAACTATCGGTAGGATAATGAGTTAGCTTTCAAACAAGAACAAAGAACATGGTACTTTGAAATATTTTAAATTAGAGATTTGTTAATTCCATACATATAGCTTCCTTTTACATCATGTAATTGTACAGTTTGTGAATTAATACTCTGGAAAAATCTAATGTAGAATAGAATTACTGTATGTAGTTGTAATAGGTAGACAGCTCTGCATGCACGCACATGATAAACTCATAATACTTGTTCGATGAATAATAAAAAACAGTTTAATTTTAAACCTCATAGTCCCTTTGAGTCTACCTATCAGGGAAGTTTTTCCCTTGGCCTGGGTAAAAAGTAGGTCATATCCATGATTTTTGGTTTAACCTGAAATAACAAAAAGTCTTGCTATGATTTTAACTCATTAACATGGCCTCGGTTCCGTTGTTAAAAGTGTCCGGGCCTATGTCACAATGCAAACTTTGAAATCACTTTAAAGTTAAAACCTCTCTCACCTGAAAGGGGTTTCTGCTAATGGAAACAAAAGAAGGGAGACAAAGTACTTCTTTTATTTTTCCTCAGTTTAACCCTCCATCCTTTCTCTTCTCTCTGGTTCACTTTAATTTCTGACTTTTCTGGAGACAAACCAAGAGAAGAACAGCTAAAAAGCATGAGCAGAAAAGTTCTTGCTGTGCTTATGGTGTTTGTAAGATGGCTTAATATTCTCTGAGTCTGGTAAATGTTCTAAACTGGTAGGTTTTATGGATCATTTTTTTCTTTTTTTCCCCCCTCAGTCTATATTTTATTTAAAATAGCAAGCTAATGTAATTGTATATATTATTTATAGATATCCCATATATCTTTGTTTTACCAATAGTACCTTTTCTACCTCTTACTTTTTGTATAAGCACATTCATCTTCCACTAAATTAGAAGTGCTTGAAATCCATTCCTATTCTTTCATCCTTCTTCTTATGCCTAGAAAATGTCTCTGTAAATTAAACAACAAAAAACTTTTAACCGTTGCTTTGTCAGCCCTAAATACTCTGTATAAGTTGGGGGATATGATTGTTCTAGGTTATGATTCATTTTCTTGAGTATTTCATTGTTCCTATCACTAGAAACATTTTAGTGTATTTTCCGTAAAGTGGTGAATTTTGTTTCTAATGGATGCCCTATACCAACATCACAAAGAGTCTTAACTGCCAAGATCCCATCATTCCTCCAAATGGTCTTTTGGGGCAGAATTTAAGATGATTATGAGCCAGTTCTTTCATATAACTCATATTTAGTCGGTGGAAAACACTCATTTTCCCCCACTACCCTGGAAGTGAGCACTACCAGAATGTGTCAGTCCATTTCTGCTTTCTGGATTAACACATGAGTTGGACAGTCGTCCACTGTGTCCTCATCCCTGCAGTAGATATGCATCAATCATTCTAATACTGAAGCTCTGCTGCCTTGACCTGATGTAAAAAGGTAAGCATTTCCACTACCAGTTTCTTTGTGGAGGGAGTCATCACAGCACAGATATCTCCAAAGAACTCCTCATCAAAGATCCTCTCTTCATTTCCATTGTATTGGTTCTGTGATTGGTACCCTTTGATGTGGATGAAAGAGCAAGAGAGGTGAAGCAAACCCTTTGCCTTCCTTTTGGAAATGTGCTTCACGTTCTGACTTATAATGTGATATATGAAATCTCTTATAACTTGCTGTGTCACTCAGTATTTCTAATTCAACATCCTGCTTCACAGGTTACTGAGGTGATGGTTAATTGACACCAAGGCAAGATTAATATCTCATAACATAGAAAATTATCTCTACAGAATCTAAGAGAAAAGTTCCTCCAAATACCTCACTCTCTGAACTTAAGAAAATATCTGAAATTCTCTCATAATAACTTAGGCATTCTATTAGTTTACAGTACTAAAAACATCTGTTAAAATATGAACATAAAATTATTTGCAATTATAATATAAAAAGTAATTGTTACCCACAAGATTTTGCATTAGATTTATTTTGCATATTATTTATCATTAATTGAAAGAACAATAGCTTAAAATGGCTAAAATAGTTAAAACACGCAGCCTGGATCGGGACCAGAGTATCCTGAAACATTCAAAGTGGAGTGCAGTGTCTATCATAAGGTAGGATATTTCTCTAAAAAGCTCAGAACTGAAAACCTGCAACATGAGAACACTCTTACAAAGGTATCAAAGCAGAAAGAAAAATAGAAAAGATGATAAAAAAAAAGATGATGGACACAATAAATTTCACTAAGGCTAATCTGTCCTCATGGCTCAATAAAAGACAAGATTATAAACAAAATTTTCTTAGAAAATACTTTTTCTCTCATAAAATGATTTCTAACATGGACAACTCCATTACATTTAGGATATTCTATATTAAATAACAGTATAGGAATTATTTTAGGGTATCCACTAGATACCCTATATACATATATATATATATATATATGTATATAGGGTATCTGTGAGCGTCTTCTTGCCCTACTCTGGCTCACAGATATATATATATATATATATACCCACTAGAATATTATATTTACATATAATATATGTATATAATATTTACATATAATATTATCATATTATATGAATATATGTAATCTCTGTATCTATCTGTAATATACATTTCCCAAATCTCCAAAGTGAATTTTTTAGATAGTTTAGCCTAACTTCTATGATAAAAATTACAAGACCTAATGTCTTAACAAGGCACAGTTCATAGCTCATTCATGTGGATTATTGGGCCTCTACTTCACACAGCTATTCAGGGACCCCAGCTCCTTTCTTCTAATGACTCCACCAATCCATAGGGTTAACTCTTCCATTGAAGTAGATTGAGATCCTTTGTATCTAGTTGGCAGAGGAGGAAAGAGAGAGAGTAAAGATGGCATGAAATATTTAAGGAGTTATGTCTAGAGATGGTGTACATCAATTCTATCCATATTCTATTAGCCACAGCTCAGTCACATGAATATAGCCTTCCTCTATTTCCAGGAAAAGCATGAAATTAGGTTTAGTAAACACATATTATTATCCCTGCCATAATGAATATGACTTCATTGCTTGCAAAAACAGTAAATTAATCATTAGAAAATAATTACTAGGAAAATTTTATATTTATGTCCTGAGTGTCACAGACTGCAATCAAGGTGTCAACTGAGCTGCATTCTCTCGTAACTCAACTGGGGAAGAACCCACCTCCAAACTCATTCAGGGTGATGACAGAATTTGTTTCTTTGCTTCTGTGTGACTAAGGGCCCTGGCTTTTTTTTTTTTTTTTAGATTTTATTTATTTGACGGAGAGAGCACAAGCGGAGGGAGAGAGAGGGAGAAGCAGGATCCCTGCTGAGCAAGGAGCCCAATGTGGGACTCGATCCCAGGACCCTGGGATCATGACCCGGGCCGAAGGCAGCCGCTTAACTGACTGAGCCACCCAGGCGTCCCCGGGCCCTGGCTTTTTTACTGGCTATTGATTGGAGTATGTTGTCAGGTCCTAGAGGCTGCCCATAGTTCTCAGAGAACACTCATAGTTCCTTGTCTGTGCGTCTCTCCAACCTGCCTGCAAGAAGAGTCTCTAGCTCCAGTCTGCTAGGATCTGGCATATTATATAGTATAGTGTAATCACAAGAGTGACATCTTTACACACTTCTGTGTAACATAACAGAATCAAGGAAGTGGCATTTTCTCACTTTTGCTAGATTCTATTGTTATAAGAAAGTCACTAGTCCTGCCCACATTCAAGGGGAGGGAATTATACAAAGGTGTAAACACCAGGAGAGGGGGATGACTGGAGGATTACATTAGGTTCTGCTGCCACAGTATGGTTTGAATGATTAAAAGGTTATGAGACCTGAAGGAATCAAATAAATGGAGCCAGATAAATAAACATATATATGTATATATACATATGTATATATATATATATACATATATACTACACATACCAGTTTTCGAGTTATAGGATTAGGAATATTTTTCCATTTCCTGCATTCTATATTTTCTTTTATGTGATTACATTATTTTTGTAATAAAAAGTAATTTTAGGGACTCCTGAGTGCTCAGTTGGTTAAACATCTGCCTTCAGCTCAGGTCATGACCCCAGGGTCCTGGGATTGAGTCCCACATTGGGCTCCGTGCTCAGCGGGGAGTCTGCTTCTCCCTCTCCCTCTGCCCCTCCCCCCACTTGTGCTCTCTCTCTTTCTCTCTCTTGCTTTCCCTCTCAAATAAATAAATAAAATCTTTTTTAAAAAGTAACTTTATTTAAAAACTTCACCAAAAGAGAAAGTACAATACACTCTACCAGAGCATAGAAAGTAGACTCTACCAAAAAAAAAAAAAGTTCTTAGAAGGGTTACCACTGACCCTTAAATTTTAAATGCAGAGTGGTGTTTTGTTTTGTTTTTGTTTTTAGCTAAATCTGCAGTATTAACATTTTACAATGCTCTCCCAGACTCTGAAATACTTTTCCTCTCAACTTCTTTGGTGCGGTTTGATTCTGATTGTCCAGTCATTCTCCAGACTTCCTTATCACAGCTAGCACATTTTTATTCCTGACCCCATCAGTGTAGGTACTGATTAAGGCTATGTCTTTGATCATCTACCCCTCTCTCCCATTTACCTACAGTAATCATACTCTCTCCTCTGTTCCAATCATAATTTCGATATAAATGACTATTTAAATATTGTCTCCAGTAACTATATCCATTTGGAATTCCAGACCTTTTTTATTGCTATGTGCATGTGAATTTTTTTTTTTAAGTTTAATGTCATGACTAGATATTTGTATCACATATCTCACTACCATGTCAAAGTCTACAAAATAAAACCAAAGTCAGAATTTCTATCAAATTAGCTCTTACTACTGAACTACTTATTTTATGTTAATGATACCATCATTCTCTCTTGCATTCAATAATTTCTATGTGTCAGTCTGTCTTATTTTATTTTATTATTTGATGCCCGGAACCAGTTACTATGGAGTATACAAAAACCAGATGAACTTTGAGCCTTACTATAAGGGGAGAATTTGACAATTAAGCAGACATGGGATAATAAATGATAAATTTCCTGGTTATGGTATGAAAATCATGCTAAGGAAGTACATAATACATCTAATAGGAGACTAATCTGCAGGGTCAGAAGATGCCTTTTAACTCAATCTGGATATCTTAAAAGAAAGGATCACTGAATTTGGTTTTGAACCTTGTTAGTCTATCAGCAAAAAGAGGTGTAGGCAAAGAAAGAGCTTCCCTATCGAAAGGAATAGCATTTATAAAGGCATGAAATCACTTGAGCAAAAAACATTCTTGACTCAATTACTACTCCCATTTCTTCCCATAATCAATTGTCATAGAGTCTTTCACTCTGACTTCAGAACATTCCTCTCACCTTTCCATTTCCTTTGCCACCATTTGGTTTAGACTTTCACCTTAATTACCTCCTAAATTTACTTTAATTACCTTCTAAAAAGCCCTCTCTCCAATTCAGTCACACTAGGGATTAAGCCTTCAAAATTTTCAGGGGACACAATTCAGTGCGTAACACCTGGGAAGAGTTGATCTTACAGTTCAAGTCTGAAGCCATTTTGCTGGCAGAATTCTTTCTTGCTCGGTGGAAGCCAGTCTTTTATTTTATTGGGGTCTTCACCCGATTGGATGAGGGCCACCTACATTCTGGAGAGAATCTGCTTTGCTCAAAGTCCACTGATTTAGGTGTTAGTTTCATCCAAAAGCACCCTCACGGAAACATCCAGAATAATCTGTGGCCAAATATCTGGCATGGCCAAGTCAAGCTGACACATTAAATTAACCATCACACCCATGTTTCCTCCCAAATTGTTTTCCTCTTTTCTTTGACGTGCTCCAAAACATCCTTCCCCCAAATGTTTTCTCACCTGGAATATACTCTTTTCCTATATCTATTTAGAAAAATTCCACGCATTTGATAAGATGCTGATCAAATGCCATCACTTTCATAAAGTTTCCCTAGATTATTACCAGAAGCAATTGCTATCTTTGTTTCAAAGCCTCCAGTAGTTTGTAGTATTCATGTAATTTTTACCGTAAACAGACTTGTATTATTTGTGTGCTTATGTGAGTTTTATTACTACATTTTCACTAACTTTATCACCAGAGTGCTTAAAAAACAATATATCTTTCACTATTTTATATCTACTCATATTTCTTATTCTTTCTATTTTCCCATGTTGCTTAACACAGAGACCCTGGGGTTCAATTGGTGTTCAGCTCTTCTACCCTGGGGTAAAATAACTGGAGGGATCATGAGAAAAAAGAGTTGGTGAACAATTAAATATATAGTAGCCCTATGATGTTTGAAATCTTTAAAATTACACAATTATACATGCTTATATTAGAATATGAGGCCATGGACAATTATTGTGTATATTAGAGATGGGTTTTAGCAATATTTAAAATTTTTTTACAGAAAGCTATTTTGACATGAAACATCTACTCAATGGGGTATTATACAGTCTTAGATATCATGCTTAAAGACAGTTTTTAATAAACATACCATATTAATTAATAAAGGAAAACAATAGGATCCAAAATTGCACATCTATTAATTTATAGCTAATAGAGAGGTAGATATTCATAGATTCATAATTTTATGTTCCATGTAATATCTAATTGGACCTGTTTAGTTTTATTTCAGAAATTTTTCATTTTCCCCAAATAATTATCAGTTTTTTTTCTGAGGGTTTCTCAGGATGTGGAATGTTTAGAACAGGTCCCTCACCTTTTCCCCCCAAGCCTCCATGGTCGCTCTCATGCTGACACTTGCAAATGATGCTTATAAATCGTCTCCTACTGGACCCAGCTAAACAGCTGGTGTTGAGCCATGGCTATCACCACTCTGGCCTTGAAGGGGACAACAATATTCACCTTTTACTCATTCTGTTCCAAGAAGACAGGACAGGATGTTCCTTTGAACTGAATGGCTTACATCTGCTTCTCATCATAAAGTCAGGCTGGTCTTCCCTTATCAGCAGGAATATTCCACATCTCCATACTGTAGAGACCAGAATAAGCTTTCATCTGCTACTAAAGACAGAAGTATAATATATTATTTTTATTAATTTCAGATGAATGTTTATCACCTACTAATTAGTAAATACTATTTTAACTGAATGTGCTCAGCTAATTGTCTGCAAAGCACTTTGAGGGATTGAAAAATAAAAGTTAGGATCCTGTCTTTAGAGAATTGAATGGATGAGACTGACATATAATTATACCTAGACAAAAATGCAAACAATATATAATTAGGTGCTAAATTGCATGGTATAGAATATAACTGTAATAAAAGAAGAGGTTAGGCAGGATAATTTCTAAGGACCTTGACAGCCCTTACATGTTGGTCTCCTGCCACGGGTATACAGATATTTCAAGGGACAGAAATGACTTAAGTAGTTTGAGGACTCCATGCTAATAGAAATATAATTTTCTAAATCTGTTTCAAAATGGAATTTCTTTCTGGACTCTTTTTCCATTAAAGTGATGTTTATGGAAATCCAGTTGATTATCCCCATCTTTTGATGTACAGTGTGCAGAATCCATGGTGATTTTGATCATGTGTTAATGCAATACCCATCATTTCATATAATACTGCCTACCATTTGTAAGGTGAGAATTACTATCCTTATTTCACAAATGTTGAAAATAAATTCAGGGAGTTAAAGTAGTTTGCCTGATCACACCATTAGTGATGTACAAAATTGATAAAAGTTCCTAAAGCACTCGGGAAATGTCAGAGAATAGAAGCTGGGTTGTGTGGGTGCAGGGAGTGTGAAAGTTTGTTTTCAAATGGAAAACAGTGTTTTGAAGAGTAGGATAAGTATACCAGGAATGAATCTGAGTTTGGAGAAGCAGGAAAAAAAAATGCTTCATATTGAATTTAAGAATGGAAAACCAACTATGAGGAGAAATTTGTGTTAAAGAAACACAACACAGTAGAGGATAAGTCTACTAAGAAACCATAGATGACAGCAGAGCTCATTCAATTTCTGGCCATATCTTTTCTCTCCATTCCCATTTCTGACCACTTCTTTTCCCAGATGCTCTGGTCAAAAAATGAGCATTTTTACATGTTATGCAAATTACAAACTCTTTTGATGCTGAGTCTTTGTACCTGTTCTTTTTTGTTTAATTATTATCCTAGTCATAACTATACATGGTGTATTCCTATCATAAAAGGGCTATGCCATGAAAAGGGAAAGTCAGATTAAAGGAAAGAATTATTGCAAATTAAGAATATGATTACAGAAAATTAAAAAAAATAAGTCTAATGTTAATGCTTACACATATAACCACTACTGCATGCTATCTCAAAGGAAACAAAGGAACATTGTCCAGAAAAACCTGAATTTCTGGGCGAAAAGGAACTAGTGAATACTTGGTAGATTCTGAAATCTTATCCTGGGGAAAAAGAGAAGACTCTAAAAGCTTCAGAGAAAGAGGATTTTTAAAAAAGTGATATACTAGGTTGCATGAATGGGAAAGATATAAGGTTTCTGATCTGCTAGAAATCAATGAAATGATGCCCTCAAAATTGTGAAAGAAAATGATTGGCAACCTAAAATTCTCTACCCAGTCTAGCTATCAATTTAGTAGGAGACTATAACAAAGACCTTTTCAAATGTGTTAATTATTTTCAGATAATATATGACTGTTATGAACGTATGAAATAAGTCAAAGATTTTATTTTACCCATTAATTGATGTTAAAACCAGTTCAAAGGAGAATTTGAATATGTATTGAATAGAAATGCTAAAATTAACATACAGTTATGAAAAATTTTAGTAACTATAGCAATATGAAGTGATGTTTGAGATCATCCTTGCTCCAAGGCAAAATCAATTGTATCTCCACTTGCTAGATGGATGCATCCGATTTGCATTACTACGGAGACGATCATTTGAATGACTATCAAGTTTGTACACCTTGGCTTATACCCCTATACAATTATAGAACAGTTTAATCAATGGGAAGATTATCAAAGGAACATACTCCTATAGATCAGAAATCCCTGAAGGGTTTGCTAGATAATGTCCAGAACTCCACTAAAATGACACTCGGTAAATTTTTTGTTCATTTGCAGATCTGTGACATTTTTTCTGATGTGAGAGAGTACTCTCATTTTTAAATTCTTAAGCAGTTAGGAAGCTATTGAAATAGGATATTTAATAAGACAGGGAGTAACCCAAAAAGAATAATATGAAGTTTCTGGAACATAGGTGATCCATCCAAATTCGTTATTCCATTTCAGCAGGAGAGCTCCAGGATAACAGCTAAGGATCAATCACAGTAGGTAATCATTCAGAAAGAACAATGTGAAAAATATTAAAATGCAATTATATATTATATATAAGATCATTTAAGATCATTATTCCCATGCTTTGACAGATCTTTTGGTGTATTTAGAAAAAAAATTAGCACTAGGTACATAGAAAATTAAACAAATGAAAAATGCAATTTAATGCCAGGGAAAACTATTTAGTCAGTATGTCAAAAACTATTTAGTCAAAACTATATTATATGAAGATAAGATAAATACAATGCCTGGATGGATAACAAGTCACATTTATATATCATAATAAAATAAGCACTGTCTATTAATTTAGTGCATACTTATGATGCAACTACATCAGGTTAATTGATGGTGGGGAAAGGGGCTTGAAATAAGAGGGCTAAATCATCTCTAGCTATATAACAAGAAATGAATAGATGGTGTCTAAATTTGATAGATTAGAAAATAAAACTTTAAGAATATTATTTTCAAAAAATATTATTTTAAAATACCTGACAAAGGTGAATGAAATATTTGAAAATAATTGTCTTTGGGAGAAGGTCTAGGTTGAGTGAGAATTGAAGAGTGTGGTCTTATTTTTCATTAAAATTCTTAATTTTATTTTATTTCTCAATTGTACGCATTTCTATTGACAAAAATTTTTAAAAATAGTTTCCAGTAAAATGAATAAAAATGTAACTACATAGTGTGTGCATAGTAGAAGCAGGATTACTATATGTGGATGACGTTGGGAAATTATTCTTAGTTGAGGTAATATTTGGTTTGGTACCTACAATGAGATTCAGTGTTTTTTTGAAGGAAAAGAGAAGCAGAGGCTTTTTAGTAGAGAAAATATTATGTGATCTGATCTCTACCATTCAAACAAGTAATTTTATTGAGTTATGAATATAACTGAGTGTGAATATAATTTTGTATTCAATTATCTCTGACATTTACAGATTGCTTACATAAAAAGTAAATCTATATACAATGAATGTATAAAGACTACATACATTTAATGCCTTCTATCCTTGCTTTATGTGTGTTAGATTTGTCCATGTCTTTGCTTTTCTGATGTTCTAATATTTTAGCTTGCATTATTCAGGAGACAACAAAAAGAAGAATGAAGAATGAATTACATGTGGATTGACACAAAGGACTCCCACATTCTTGTATGGAAAGCAAGTCTTTAATATATGCAAGCATATATTTTCTTATAAGCAGATGTTGACATTACAAAATAACAAGTAATTGAGCACAGATGGTGTGCTTGGCATACTAAAAATGTTTAAAGGAGTGTTAGCACTTAACAGAAAGAGCAGATTTCCTTTTCATTTGGGATTCTTTTAGCATTAAATATTCCAGATTTCTTTCTCACTTATTACCTCTCTGCATAGGGAATGTTCTGAGCTAATATGAAAATAATAATATACGAAGCATTAATGATAGATATAAAAGTGATCTTCACTCCAAATCAACCTCAAAGGAACAATGCTACATAGCTTAAGTATAAATGATAGTTAACATTAGTATTACATATGAATTGCATTTATATCTTCTATATTTTTTGTCTCCAATTTTTTATTTTAGTGATACGAATAACATTCATTTCTCTTAGTCATTGAGTAAATTAAGCCTAAGCTTGCTGCGGTGATAGCTTAATATTTCTGATAATTGCAGGGAATTAGACCAGTGGCAGAATAAAATAGTGTCTACTTTCTCCTATTTATATTTCTTGTTGAGAGTGTGTCTCACTACTTAACCAAAATACTAATAATGATAATTGAGGGAGAAAATGGTGAAAAAGGTAAACTCTTAGTTCTACCTAGGAGACAGATAATGGTTTCAAAGTAGCATTTTGTATAGCAAAATAATGTCAGTTTTCATTTTTAAATATAACACCAAGACTTCCTCACCTTCTTCACAGCACTGACTAAAAGTATCAAAAATTATACTTGAAAGGTTTTTATTTTGTCTTTACAAAAGAGAAAGGGCAGACTATATTTCAAATTTCTGAGCTGTGCCCAATTTTTCTACGTTCAGTTGAGAAAGAACTTGAATTATTTTAGCCCCCAAAGGCATGTCTTTCACACAAAGATTTTCCCATTGACTTCAAAGTAGGAGCCACAGGAGTGCATATTAACATTGAAATGGATGAAAAACAGATTCAAGTTTTGAATGAGCATAGCAAATTGAAAGGCAGCTAGTAGGAATAATCGGCAGATCAGTCAGGCTGACAGACCATTTGAATCTCTATTATATTAAAGTCAAATGAAGAGGATGAACATAATTTTGCTATGAATGTGGAAAATTTCCGACAGTGGAAATGCACATTCATAATACAGGGCAAAGAAGGAAGCATTTAACTCCTTAGATGCAATAAAATGTTACTAGGACTTAATGAAACAAGCAGAATACTTTTCACATTTCATGCTAAATCTCAGGATACACAGGGACTTGGGTGCCCTAACAGTTCTTAATCATTCCCAGAGATATTTTTAATAATAAAGACCCTAAAAAATTTAGATAATTCTGGTACTCTCCTCCTGAGTATAAGTTACCTTTTAGAGAAGGATATGTCTCATATAAATCTCTTAAGAGGCAAGAGGGTAGTGTGAAAGATTTATTTTGAAGAGCTTTAATTAAAATTCTCTCTACACATTTCAAAATTTTCTTTTAACTTAGGGTAAAGGATTACCGATTAACTTGATTCACCAAATACTTACTGAACATGTTAAAAGAGTAACTTAGTTGCTGCAGAATAATCAATGGGAAAGTTCCACTCAATAAAGTTCGAAGCCATTATAATACTGGAGAACAGAATCAACAAAACAAAATTTTGAAAAATTCCAAAAAAACAGCTAATGGAATTAGATAAACTCTTAATTCAGAACACAGGAATCTGCAGTTGAAGACACCCAGGAGTAAGCAAGGGATTTCCCACAAGGGAGCTTCAGATAAGCTCCAAGTTCAGTATCAACAAATACCAATCGCAGCAGCAATCATTATTAGTTTTCATTAAGGAACTGCATTCTAAACCCTTGTCCTTCTTTTCCTCATTGCCATGCAAACAGAAAAGTGATTTATGAGATAGAGATGATAGAGCAATGTGGCTCAATCTCCTGGCAGTAATTCTCAACCATGGTGGCGCATTAAGGTTGGATAGGGAGCCTTCACAAAGTACTGATTCTCAGGCTGGACTCCTCAGACATTCTGATTCAATTAGTCTCCATGGGACTTAGAGTCAGTATTTTTAATAAAACTTTCCAGATAGAAATATTTTATGGTTTGGTCACTGGTGAATGCCCAGCATCTATAACAGTTCCTAATACACAATAGGAACTCAGTAAATGTTTGCAGAGTGAATGAATGAAGATCAGATTGCCTTTGGGGAAAAATACTATTAACTCAATAATTGTGTATGTTTGAAAGATAAGGTCATAGTTCTGAAGAAAAAAAAAACAAGTAATCCTAGAATTTTACACACATTAGAATTATCAATAAAATGTGAAGAAAAAGTAAACATGCTCTGAAATATGCATACACAATTTACTACCAAAGCAAACTATATAAAAATATGGCTTAAGGCCATACCAAGGGCAAATAAAAAAGAAATCCAAGAAATAGACCACAGGGTTTAAGAAGTAGCATTTGAGTACAACACAGATGTAACAAATAAAATCTGAAATAATTAAGAGAACCCAGTTAGATTTTGCCACTTGGAAGATTCTCATTACTGCAGGAAATTTCATTAAGATCACATTTCCTTTATTTGATCTCTAGTCATACTATCGGTTTTATACTACATAGTTGTATAAATAAATTTTAAATGCTGTCTATTACATTTGAGCTTTTTAATCAGATCAAGGCACAAATCCTTAAGAAAATTACCAAAAAAAAATGTAATTGTTAATAACTGTGGCATAGTAAGAAATATATTTGATTTTGTTCCCTGGTTCTTGGCATAGAGCTCCTAAACCATTGGAATTTTCTTTTCTTATTTTTGTTAACTGTTGGAATTTTCTGAGTAATGGAATTATTTATTGTTAAATATTCTTATGTCCTATTATAATTTTATACATGTATCACTTGTATAATTTAAATGTTTAATTTGAAATAGCCTATGAACTGCAAAAGAAAACACCAATATCTAGAATAAAAGATAATCCAGAAAAATTTCTAATTCTTAATATTTTATGAGTACGCTTTATAAAATGCACATACTTGAAAATAAAAGACATAGCTTCACAGCACCTGGGTGGCTCAGTCGTTTAATCATCCAACTCTTGATTTCAGTTCAGGTCATGATCTCAGGGTCAGGGGATGGGCTCTGCATTGGGGGCATGGAACCTGCTTAAGATTCTCTCTCTCCCTGTCCCCACACTCTCTCTCTCTCCCTCTAAAAAAAAAAAAAAAAAAAAAATAGCTTGGTGCATGTCTTTTTAAATTCCATTACATTATGTATGCAGCACATTTTATACCAATTATTTGTTACAGAGCTCTCTGTTTACTTATTGTTAAAGTAATACATCCCTATTCAAATTCACAGGTAGATATTTTGATCTACTTTTTTTCAAATATGTTGGAGCAGATAAAATTTATTAGAACCTTTCAGATTCTAACTCATTCACACAAATGGCTTCTTTGGATTATAGAATTATTCGTAGAATATTGTATAGTATAGATTCTTGAACTATTTCTCTTTTAGAATTTCTTTGCATTAAAATTTTTTCTATTTTATGAATGTCTTAAAATTATAGTTTTAAGAAAGTTTCATAGTGTGTAATTAAATTAATCAAGGACCATCAATGTGGTACAGTGAGTTACTGAGTTAGAGGGCTTTAAAACTACTTAAAACTTGATTACTTTTGATTTATAATGCATCTCTATCAAAGAGAGTAGCTAAAGCACTAACTGTCATAACTAAAATATGAAAAATGTAGGGGAATAAGTTTGGAAAGTACTTTGAAAAACACGTGTTCCCATTTATATTGGTACATCCATACTAGCACTTGTCTTTGTGAAAATTGTGCTGTGTATGTGAGCTCTCATGGACAAATAGTGGGGTACCAGGAAATTCACTGCAATACAAATTTATGAGGATGGTCTCACTTGGATTCAGAAATTGCTCTTCAACAAAAAGATCTTTGTTTCTAAAACAGACTTTTTAAGACTATGAGACCAGTGTCTGAAAAAAAAAAAGGAACTTAATTTATAAACAAGTTAAAACAGAACTAATTATGCACATATGATACGCTGTTTGATTATATCTCAGTGGTAATAGTTCTTTAATATGGGAAGTCTATGTGTTTGTCAAGTATGTTTCTTTAAGCTACAGTTTTCTTAGGTACATTGTAGAAGTCTTATAGATTCCCTCTGCAGCATAATCAGTATCCATTTATCCTGTAACTCGAGCTTGCTGCTAACCTCCTCAGTCCTACTCTTTAAATGCATTACTACACCCTGTTCTTTTCCTCTTTTGCACGATTTCATGTTCACCGAGCCCTCTAGGACCTGCTACTTTCATTACTGTAGCTCTTTTTTTTTTCCCTGCAAAAAGCTTTTGAGTTTTCTGTTCAGCCATATTTGTGCTACCATCATTTCCTAGGGCTACGTGATCATTTCAAATCTGCTCTTTAAATTTTGTTTCTGACTTCTGACTATATTCTTGGGAGGTTTTATTTACTTCCCCTAGGAAGCCCTGTATGTCAAGGGCTGCCCAATCAGCAGGTGGTCACAACATTACACTGCCATCCCAGAACACAATATAAACATTCTCTTGATGATAATTCCTGGCTTCCTTCCTTTAAAGCACCCACTAGCAAAACTACAAAACAGCAAACCTTTGACCCTCACTAGAGCGATAAAACCTTTGGACTCTCTTCGTCTAATGTATAGAGGCTTTAACACACGTTAAAACCTCATAGCACAGGGTCTGATGTAGAGGAGATTCCTTGGGGGATCTTGAAAACCATTGTCTAATAAGTATTTGATTTATCAAAGGCCTTTTGTTCTGTTGTTTTAATTATGGAAAAAGGAGATTCATGAGTTGCTAAATAATCTTTGGGTGCTTTCTCAGTTCACTTTAATCGAAGCTTTAATACAGTGCTAGGTGCACCTGCCATATTACACTTAACGGTTTAGAAAAATAAATAAAAACAATAAAATTGAAAACAATTCTGAGGATCTTATCAATGATCAAATATGACCAAAATGATGTGATCTAATTACAATGGTTGTTTCCGTTGGGTTTTCAGGGAAGCCCACCACCACGTACACATCCGTGCGCGCACACACGCACACACACACACGCGCGCCTGCAAACTTGTCCTTTTGAGTTGTGGCTCTTATGTGACTCAGTTTGGAGAGTATAGCCATAGCAAATTCAAGAGAAATAAATTCAGCCAGAGTTCTAAATTATGCCTATGGTCAAATCAATAAAGTAACTTTTAAACTCAGCTGCTTGACTTTCACTAGTGTAGTGTGGGTTTTTAATACCACATGTGAAAAAATAGACAAAGCCCAGGAGGTGGAGGAAAAAAGTATACTATTTTAAGATTCTTATATTGTGTGTAAAGTGGAAGCTCTTAAAAAGTTAAATATGCATCTAACCACACACAGATGAAAGCATGTCTGTATAAAACTCATACACAAACCCTTATAGCAGCTTTATCTGTAAAAGTCAAAACCGGAAAAGCACCAAATGTCCTTCAGCAAGTGAAGCATTCGGTACACCGTGCTATCTTCATACAATGAACTACTGAGCAAAATAAAATTAAACTATGGATACGACCAAAAAATATTATTGTGTCCTAAAATATTTATGCTAATTGAAAGAAACCAGACCAAAAAGAGTACATATCACAAGGTTTCGTTTTTATTTCATTTGTATAAAATTCTAGACAATGTAAATTAATGAATAGGGACGGAAAGTAGATCAGTTGGTTACCTGATGACGGGGTGAGGAGATGCTGGGGCAGGGGCAGGATGGAGGGATTACAATGGAACACAAGTTTGGCAGAGGTATGAATATGAGCATCATCTTGACTGCGCTGATGGTTTCAGGGGTGTATACATGTGTCAAAACTTATCAAATGTATACTTTAAACTGATAAGAACAGATACTACACTTGATCTTAGCCAAAAGGCTGAGAAGCGATCAAATGTATACTCTAAGTATATGCCATTTACTACATGTAAATTATTCCTCAATAAAGATACTAATTTTTTTTAAAAGGATGTTATCTCCCTCAGAAATGAAAATCAATTTTTAAAAAAAGTAGCTAGAGGCTCTATAACAATTTTAACAGAAAGGGCACATTGTATGTCATCTGCATAAAATTTATATACATATATACGAATATTATATATCATATATTAATATAATAATACAATATATAATATATGTGTATTTATATACATACATATATACATGTCAATATATAACTATATATTTCATAAATACATATACCTCTATATCCCTATCTATACATATCAAGCTACCTTGTGAAATTATCTAATAATTTTAGCCTTAGCACAGGACTGAAACTATATATTTGAAAATCATTTCCTTAGCATACTGAAAGTCTGAGTTCACAAAAATTAAGATTTTAGAAAAAAGAGTAAGATTGGCATAACAACTTTGAATAATATAAAACTTCAGATAGTGAGAGGAACATAGAGGAACAAAATGAGAATTAGAAAGAAAATAGGAATATATATCATACATTTAAGAGAATTAAGATTTCCCAGAAGAGATTACTCATTTAAAAACGGGATGCAAGACTCTGAACATAGTCATGGTGTGACTAGTATCGGGGCATGATCAGAGTGCTCTAAGTCCCAATTTTCCCTGGACATTCATAATTTATATCTGTTATTTTTATCACCTGACTTGTACAGTACCGATATTTGTATTTTCTGGACCTGCTTACGTCAACGAGTCAGTAAACATGGATCTTTTCATTTTTTAGATGAGCCACCTGGCATTTGCAGTCATCTTCTCAAGACTCATTTTGGATAAAACAAGCAAGCAGCACACTTTATAGAACAGACCCAAGCAATGCTTTCACTTTCTTTTAGGATTATTTCATTTATTGTTTCATTATTATGATTTCATTTATTCTTTCACTAAAGATATTTCACAAAGTATTTTTCATGCATTTTTTAATCTGAGTACCTCACATAAAAGAATTTTACCCAAAGTGGTTCACCTCTAGCATAAAATGTGCAAATGCAGATTTTATACAAATCTTATTGAAAAATTGTTTAAAATACTATTTGACCGGCATACTCAACAGTGAAAAGCTGTAGGCTTTTTTTTTTCTCTAAGATCAGGAAAAGACAAGGATGCTCACTTTCTCTGCTTTTGATTTTTGTTTCTTAATTGGGAGGTAAAACAGTGTTTTTAAAATTTCTCTCAGGTGCTTCAAGTTTTCGAGAAAATTTTTTAATTTGTGGTTTTATTTCAATTATGACTCAAAAATAATGTGTTCATATTTTGTTTCATTAGGATGATGGTATAACAAAATTGTACAAAGCAATTTCACCTCTTAAATTTCCATTTGTGTGTATAAAGAATTATCCAGAGCTACTGAGAACTAAATAATAGCCTATTTCAAAATCAAATATTTTTGCTGAAAAATTGATACTCAGCAATCCAAATCATATTACTGCTTTGTACTACTTCTACTTTCTGGAATCTTAAGATATTTTTCATCAATTTTCTCTAATCCACGTTTTTTTTTAATTCCATGTTTTTTTCTAGATTTTTTTTCTTACGTTGTAATATCCTCCATTGTGCTTCTCTCCTTAAAAAAAAAAGACATTTTTTTAAAGTCTTTTCATTCTCAGTTTTGAAGGAAAAGGTCTCTTCAAAGCTGTATTCCTTTTTTTTTTTTTTAAGATTTTATTGTTTTATTTATTTTTGTGAAAGAGAGAGAGAGAGTGCGCTGGAGCACAAGTTGGGGGAGGGGCAGAGGAGAAACAGACTCCCCACTGAGCAAGGAACCGGATGCTGAGCTTGATCCCAGGACCCTGAGATCATGACCTGAGCCAAAGGCAGCCCCTTAACGGACTGAGCCACTCAGGCGCCCCACAGAGCTGTATTCCTTGTGCGTTATGATCAAGGAGCACGTAAGATTTGCCACATCCCTTCCATTTATTGTTTTATTTTTATCTTTTTAACATGAGAGCACTAAATCATTAATATGAAAAAAATGGAAGTGTTTTGTTTATGATGACATACACTATTGTTGTCTACCAGTACCTTTTTTCCTTTCTCCACAGCAATATTGGCACGTCAATTTGACTATTTTAATATCACTCTTCAGCTGATGGATGTTGAGGTAAAGGAAGGACAGGTGAGAGATGTATAAGTTGGTAGCAAATTTCTCTTTTTACCTTATACCAAAATGTGAACACTTAAGCATATCAGTATAATTGAAGTTGTAAAAAAATAAAAACAAAACCTCAACTTTTCTTCTTTTTTATTTTTTTAGATGAATCATGGGCCAATAAAAATAATCATTGTATATATAAAAGGTATAATGGGAAAAACTCTTTTGGTTTTTCATTCAATAATAAATTCCATAAGAATTAAAAACAAGGTATTGGTTTGTAATATCTTACTTAGTGATTAGATAGAATTTTTTTATATTCCTGGATATTACAAAATTGATAAGGTTGGGATATGCTCCATTTCTCATTTTCTTGAAAATAATTTCAGAAAATGGTAGTAACACATAATGAATAAATAAGTAAATTATATGTCTTAAGCATTCACAAAGTGCTAACTTGAAAAAGACAATGGCATTATGAAGTATTTATTAGAAATGTTTTAATTTAGGGACATCTGGGTGGCTCAGTCGGTTAAAACGTCTGCCTTCCGCTCAGGTCATGATCCCAGGGTTCTGGGATCAAGTTCCGCATCAGGTTCCTTGCTCAGTGGGGAGCCTGCTTCTCCCTCTGCCTGCAGCTCCCCATGCTTGTGCTCACTCTCCCCCCTCTCTCTCTTTCTCTGACAAATAAAAAATCTTTAAAAAAATGTTTTAATTTATTAAATTAATATAGTACATTTATCTTGTGGTGAATGAAAATTAATTTCATCTTACTGGTTTTTTTGAAGAGCACTTAAAGTTTTAAATTGCTAAATTACATAAATTACTTTCTTAATAAAAATGAATCATTTTCTCATTACCAAGATAATAAAAGAGCTATCATTCATCATTATTACATGTGTTATGATAATGAGGCTGCCTGAAATGTTTGACTGATTTAAATTGGTGCTTTCATCCTTTGCAAAATTAATATAAAATCCAAAAATTTTATATACCATCTCAGAAAGTTACAGCTCTTAATACCCACCTTTATTAAGTTAGAACATTTTTTACATTTGATAATTCTGTTAGGTATATCATAAGTCTTTCAACAGATAATTAGGACTAAGAATGATTTAGTAAAAGCATCTTAATTACAGCTTAGAAAATTAAATTTAAAAAAATCCTCTTTTGCTTTTGGAAATTGTTTAATAGGCAAGAAATCATTATTGAAAATTTTATGTTTATTTCACTAAAACTTCTATTGTACAAAAATAACCAGTAAGACACTTTTTGCCAATATTTAATATTTCCCTTTATCATGATGGCGCCAAAATATCTTCTTTCAATTTTCAACTTTTTCTTTCTTCTTTAGTCACATTGAAGTATAAAACAGATAGTATTTCTCATTTAAGACAGAAGAAGGATGGGATTCAGACGTGAAATTTGTGGAAAACTGTTAATCATAGGATAAGGGCAGACAAGAACAGAGGGAGAATCTTAAAAATCATTTCAACTAATTCATTCCTTCTACCATTGTATATTTAACATTAGGTGCTGGGCTAGATGCTGATGATACAAACGTGAAACAAGACATGGACCCTGACTTTGTAAAACTTTCTCAGCATGCATACTGGAAATGTGTAAGATATAGGTTACAAGGTATAACGTAGATGCACTAACTGTTTTGGCTAATTAAGGGGAGGGATTGTAGAATTTTAACTTTCCTCTTTGCTTAAAGGTTGGAATTTCGATTCACTATAGACTTAGAGTACACTAGGAATTTCAAGGAACCAGCAATAATTAAGAAGTACCAAATTATTTCGTTAAGATCATTCATTTATTTGCAGTGATGAAATTTTACTTCTCATGATACAAGTCTGGTGTTATTTTTTTATGTCCTAGCATAAAAGAATGGATTTAGCTGATTATGTCATTGTTTATACATCTTTTATTTCCTTATATGATTTAAAGAAAGAGGGGAAAAAACCTTTTTTTAATGCTGTTGTTATGGTCATGCAGTCAAAAGTTGATAATTATTTTTTTGTATGGCTTTGTATATACTCTTATTTCTCTACTTTCCATTCGTTGCTTGACCTTTAAAAAACAAAAACACCTCAGACTATTTAATATTCTAACAATAAAGAAAAACATGGACACAATACTCATTCAACAGTTAAAATTTTAAATAGCAATATTTACGGGATCTTCAAATTATTTGTGACATTTAATACATAATTATATCAGTCATTTATAATAAAATGTTAACTTCTTTGATTTGATTAGAATCTAATGTAAGTTGCTTATGCTAAATCACTGTCACTTCTATTTCTTTATATTGCTTCCTTAAGTTTAAATTTTAAAATTCCCCTCTTCTCTCCAGTTTTGTTTTGTTTTAATTGTTATCTTATTCATGCTTAAATTTATAAGCTATTTTAGATGAAATGAAGCAACATTTTGTGGCCTCTGTTTAACTTACACTATTAATAAAATAAAAATTATATCCTAATAGGACCTTTATGCCTCTTGCATGTGTTCAAAGAATTGAAGGATGCCTTATTCCTTCATACCTCCCCCTGCCCTGTATTTCTTTTGTCATTAATCCCACTCCTCATTTTATCATTGCCCTGTTTTAACATGTTGCCTAACTGCCCCTTTACACCTGCTTTAGTGTCTCTGCATATTTGTTTAATCCCCAGAACATTATGCATTTTTCACATTAGCCACTTTATTTTTCAAATAGGACACATGGTTATTTCCAATAAATTTTCAAGTTCCATCCAAAAATGTATGAGAATTACTGTGAAATTAAACTTCCTTTCGTGGCCTTTGAACAGGACATTTTTTAGAAAATGCAATATTTTGTAAAGTTACACAGAACTGTATCAGATACTTTGTGCTATAACTATTGTACTCTTCATGAAAAGTGACTGTTTTATAAGAAAAACCAAAATGATATATGGCAGAAATTCATTGAAAATTACTAAATTCCAACTAATATTACACAGTATGTTAACTAAAAATAAAGTTTAAAAAATAAATAAAAATTACAAAATTTTATGGAGTAAAAAGTGTATCAAATTGTATGCAAAGTTTATAAAAGAAGGCAAAGCATAAACAATTCATTCTTTCATCCAAAAAAAATAAATTTAAGCACCTCTGTATACCTCAGAAATGAGAGCACAGATACCCATTTTTATCAAAGAAAAAAATGTACTGGTTCTTTTGAGGAAGCAACATTTGTCTAGAAAATTTCACTGAAGGGGTTCTTCATAGAGCTTCCTGACTTTATTTCCAGGTTCATAGTATTAACTCCTCTCCGACCATTTTCTACTCTTTAACTATTTTGTTCTCTATGCACCTTTAAGGCACAGTGCTTAACAATCTTTAACTATATTTTATGATTTCACATACTGTTTCTCAAACAACTAGATTAAATAATTTAAAGTCATCTTGTATTTCGATTACATACAAATCTAGGTCCTTTCCTGACTTGTTAATTTTAGCCATTCTGACTGGTGTGAGGTGGTATCTCATTGAGGTTTTGATTTGGATTTCCCTGATGCCAAGCGATGTTGAGCACTTTTTCATGTGTCTGTTGGCCATTTGGATGTCTTCTTTGGAAAAATGTCTGTTCATGTCTTCTGCCCATTTCTTGATTGGATCATTTGTTCTTTGGGTGTTGAGTTTGATAAGTTCTTTATAGATTTTGGATACTAGCCCTTTATCTGATATGTCATTTGCAAATATCTTCTCCCATTCTGTCGGTTGTCTTTTGGTTTTGTTGACTGTTTCTTTTGCTGTGCAAAAGCTTTTCATCTTGATGAAGTCCCAAGAGTTCATTTTTGCCCTAGCTTCCTTGCCTTTGGTGATGTTTCTAGGAAGAAGTTGCTGTGGCTGAGGTCGAAGAGGTTGCTGCCTGTGTTCTGCTTTAGGATTTTGATGGACTCCTGTCTCACATTTAGGTCTTTCAACCATTTTGAGTCTATTTTTGTGTGTGGTGTAAGGAAATGGTCCAGTTTCATTCTTCTGCATGTGGCTGTCCAATTTTCCCAACACCATTTGTTGAAGAGACTGTCTTTTTTCCATTGGACATTCTTTCCTGCTTTGTCAAAGATTAGTTGACCATAGAGTTGAGGGTCCATTTCTGGGCTCTCTATTCTGTCCCATTGATCGATGTGTCTGTTGTTGTGCCAGTACCATACTGTCTTGATGATGACAGCTTTGTAATAGAGCTGGAAGCCTGGAATTGTGCTAAAATTAACAAGTCAGGAAATGACAGATGTTGGCGGGGATGCGGAGAAAGGGGAACCCTCCTACACTGTTGGTGGGAATGCAAGCTGGTGTAGCCACTCTGGAAAACAGTATGGAGGTTCCCCAAAAAGTTGAAAATAGAGCTACCATATGATCTAGTAATTGCACTACTGGGTATTTACCCCAAAGATACAAAAGTAGGGATCAGAAAGGGTACATGCACCCCGATGTTTATAGCAGCAATGTCCACAATAGCCAAACTGTGGAAAGAGCCAAGATGTCCATCGACAGATGAATGGATAAAGAAGAGGTGGTATATATATACAATGGAATATTATGCAGCCATCAAAAGGAATGAGATCTTGCCATTTGCAACGACGTGGATGGAACTGGAGGGTATTATGCTGAGCGAAATAAGTCAAACAGAGAAAGACATGTATCATATGACCTCACTGATATGAGGAATTCTTAATCTCAGGAAACAAACTGAGGGTTGCTGGAGTGGGGGGTGGGGTGGGAGGTATGGGGTGACTGGGTGATGGACACTGGGGAGGGTATGTGCTCTGGTAAGCACTGTAAATTGTGCAAGACTGTTGAATCTCAGATGTGTACCTCTGAAACAAATAATGCAATATATGTTAAGGAAAAAAAAAAAAAGAAGATAGCAGGAGGGGAAGAATGAAGGGGGGGGGGATTTGGAGGGGTAGACGAACCATGAGAGATGATGGACTCTGAAAAACAAACTGAGGGCTCTAGAGGGGAGGGGGTTGGGAGGATGGGTTAGCCTGGTGATGGGTATTAAAGAGGGCACGTTCTACATGGAGCACTGGGTGTTATGCACAAACAATGAATCATGGAACACTATATCTAAAACTAATGATGGGGCGCCTGGGTGGCTCAGTTGGTTAGGCGACTGCCTTCGGCTCAGGTCATGATCCTGGAGTCCCTGGATCGAGTCCCGCATCAGGCTCCCTGCTCGGCAGGGAGTCTGCTTCTCCCTCTGACCCTCCCCCCTCTCATGTGCTTGCTCTCTCACATTCTGTCTCTCTCAAATAAATAAATAAAATAAAAAATCTTTAAAAAAATAAAAATAAAAAAAATAAAAAAAAAAATAAAACTAATGATGTAATGTATGGGGATTAACATAACAATAAAAAAGTCTAAAAAAAAAATCTAGGTCCAATATTAATACTTGGTTGAGATCTGCCTTGGCATCCTTCAATAACAATATGCTTATAAATTGGTACTAGGAGAAAAGTATTTTCATTTGATTTTATATTTGATAAGATCCTGGGCCAAGAACATGGAATTAGGAATAAGAGCAAATTGATGAGTCAAGAATGACTATGGTTTTCAGCCTTGGTAACTTAAGTCCCTTTATATTTAGAGACTGGGAAGGGGCAAAAGTAGACAAGTTGGGAGAAAGAGTGATAGGAGGAATAATAGGTTTACAGGTGAAAATAATGAGTGGATTTGGTTTGCTAAGCTCCAGTGCCTGCATTACTTTCAGGGGTGATGAGTAATAATTAGTAGGAAATATATATAGGTATAGAAATAGAGTGATGAAATGGATGTGCTAAGACCTGGTATTTGAAGCTTTTAGATTAAATGAAATCCTTTGGGAAAATGCTAGAAAAAGGACATAGGGAGGAAGGAAGGAAGGGAGGGAGGAAGAGAGAGGGAGGAAGAACAAAATGGCTTAGGAATCTGACTACAAGACTAGGAGTCAGTTATTTTAAGGCCAGATTACTAGGAATAAGCCCAAAGGAGGATATAAAACAAGTTAAATCCATGGATTTTTTTTTTAAGTGGTATATAAACGTGATTTATAATTTGGAAACAGAGTCTGAGACTCAAGGTTTCTATCCAAGAATATAGGAGAAATAATTCACAGAAGTTCTGATGGACTGCTGGAACCATCAAGCTTATCTTCAGTAATTACTAATAGCCTAGCTCTGAGAAATTTTGAACTCAAGGATTTTTGCTAATGAATGGACTTGGATAGGAGATAAAAAACTTAAAAATTAGCTTAGGGCGCCTGGGTGGCTCAGTCGGTTAAGTGTCTGCCTTCAGCTTGGGTCATGATCCCAGAGTCCTGGGATTGAGTCTCGCATGGGGCTCCCTGCTCAGCGGGGAACCTGCTTCTCCCTCTGCCCCTCCTCCACTGTGGTCTCTCTCTCTCCCCCTCTCTCTCTCTCTCAAAAAAAAAAAAAAATGAGTTTAGACAATAAGGAGTATTAAATGTTATCAGAGAAAATGAAGTTTACATAAGGGGTTTAGTTCATAAGAAACTCTAGTGCCAGTGCAAAGTAAGAACACAACAGGAGTGCCTACAAAACCACCACGTATTCTCAATATTTTCCCTTGTGTCTGGAGTGGAGCTCTTTAAAGCAAAGGGGAATACAGTTAAGTTGTTTCAGCTGACAGTTCTATTAAAGTGGGAAAGCAGGCTTACCCACTCAAACACAGGCCTCCCCATAAGGCAAAGAGCAGGCCAGGCAGGCGCACCCAAAGATCAGGTGTGGAGCCTCAGGCTCAGCTCCTTTTAGGCTCTCCAGTTTAGTCCCTCTTCTTCTCTGCATAGGATTGAAAGGCAAGAGGACTGTCCAGGGAAGTCCCTCCACATGGAAACAAGAGGATTGACCATAAAGCATTCTCCCCTAACAGAACACTTAAGTTGTGTAGTCTCTCTGTTCTTCCAGAAAGAGTTACTACTGCTAAAGATAATGAGAAAGCTCTATTATTTGTCTACATCCCTCTTGTGAATAATTCTTTCCTTTTTCTTTTTCTTTCTCTTTCTTTCTTTCTTTCTTTTTTTTTCTTTTTCTTTTTTTTTTGTGACAGAGTAATTCTGTGTGATAGAACAAGGTTTCCTCCCTTTTTAGCAGGGTTCTAGAGTGGAATATTTCCAGTTTTCCATACTAGAGCTAAGAACAGACCAAGGCAGTGAAGATTTTGATGAGAAGAGGCTAAATCTTGCAACCCTCATAAGTCATTAGAGTATGCCAAAGAAAAGAATATTAGCAAGAGAATTGTTCATTTTATAGTTATTTCATTCTGATAGTAGAACAGGATTTTTCCCTTTCCTTCATCACTACTTTCTGAGCATAAAATCTGAAGAAACTGATCATTTTTTCCCAACTTGATAATAAAATTTCCATATAAGCTGAAGACTGAGGACCTGTCTCAAAAGAGGATTGGACTGGGGATTTCCTCTCTTTCCAAACTTCAAAGGTATAGTTAGGTGATCTGTATTTATACCTGCAAAATATCCTCTCATCTGAAAAAAAAAAAAATGCTAGGTCCACTCCCTGCCCTATAATAATAGTTTTTAATTCTGAAACTTTGATACACCATTTAGCCTTTTTTGCTGGTATAAGTCTTTTCTCAACTAGAGGTTTGGGGGGGCCAAGGCCACCATGTTGGAAGTATTTATCATATCTATTTCTTTGAGTTCCTTCAGCTACCCTCTCAGCCATTGTGTTCATTTCAAGTTGTATCAGGAAAACTAAAGAGCAAATATTTAAAATACAGAAGAATATTTTGGGGAGATTTTTTTTTAATCAGTTTTTTTTTTTTTTTTAAAGATTTTATTTATTTATTTGAGAGAGAGAGAATGAGAGAGAGAGCACATGAGAGGGGGGAGGGTCAGAGGGAGGAGCAGACTCCCTGCAGAGCAGGGAGCCCGATGCGGGACTCGATCCCGGGACTCCAGGATCATGACCTGAGCCGAAGGCAGTCGCTTAACCAACTGAGCCACCCAGGCGCCCGGGGAGATTTTTGAAAAATAAATTTATTGGATTGAAACCCAATATTTCACACTGATTATTTTTTAGTTTCCATATATAGCATTGTATTCAACTGTCTCTGATAAATTAAGTAACATAGACTCTTACTACCTCAAGAGATTATATCAGGAACCCAAGACATTTGCTCTTGCCACATTTTGCTACAATTAATTCTTTATCAGCTTCATAATTAGTGACTATTATTTTTCACAATCTTTTAAAATTTCCCTTTAGAAAGTTGATTTCCTTTTTTGTAAAGTTGGTTTTTTCTCTTCATTTTTTAAAATATAATTTGCCTTTTGGGTTTTAGAATGACTTCATACCAAGCAAGAGTATCATATTTACACAAGAAGATAAAAGCTGCATACATTTTACTCTCAGTTGTTGAAAAGGTTCATGGTTAAATGGAGAATATTATCAGACATTTATCATTTTTGCACTCTGGAATGTAAGTTCTATGAAGAAGATAATGAAAATAGAAATAGGCTAACTTCTAAAGAATTAAGTGAACAAAATTGGATTATCTAGATATACTTTTATTCCATGTACATATGTTGATACTAAGTGATGTTTTTACTTTATACCAAATTCAATCCTTTGCTGTGATTGCCTCTATTGTTTTGATGTTACATTAGTGCCTGTATCAGCTAGGATTTTGTTTATCAGACTTATCCATAGTGGCTAAAACAAATAGGATTTATTTTTTTCAAGTAACAAGAGTCAGGAGGTAGGCAACTGAGGTCAGTGCAACTGCTTAAGGAAATCATCAAAGGCCAAGACACACTGGCTTCCTGATCTGCCATCCTTAGCATGTAATTTTGGACATTGTTACTCTTCCAGGGAACTTGACCACATTTCAGGCAGAAAGAAGAACAAAAAACAAGGCAGTTTGTTCTGTCCTATGAGGGAGCTTTACTTATAACTTTGGCTAGAACAGAGCAACTCCCAGTGAAATTATTTTTAGCCATGTGTTTTAACCAGATAAAAGCAGGGCTCTCTTAGTAAGAAAATAATATATCTACCATTGCATTGCTTCTTGATAAAAATGGGCTACAATACATTATAATGGTTGCAGATGTTTTCAAAACTCAGAATGCTCAAGATTCATCTAGAAAGTTTATTAAAGATGTGGAGGTCAAGTTCTCAAAAGGAGAGACTCTTTTTCAGTAGGGTAGAGCAGGGTCTAGAATTTTATATTTTAGGCTTTTAAACTATCATCACAGTTTATTCTGATACAGATGGTTCATGAATTATTCTTTGAGAAACACTGGTAACTCGTGTAAAGTTCTTTGAAGGTCTTCTCTCTTACCATTAGCAGAGTTCAAAGACAAATGATGTTTTACTTTATCTGAACTTTATGCTTCTACTTCTTGTAATTTTATTCTTTTACTTCCTCTTAATATTTTCTATTTCTTCTCTTTCTCTGTTTTTACATATGAGACTATCTGACTCTCACCATTACAAAACTTGCCACATCTAAGAAAATTAACAATAATGATTAAGTGAACTTAATTATTTTTCTAAGTCACAATCAGTCTAGAAACTGTTATATACTTTTGGGAATATACTCTGGATCTATTACTTCAAATAATTTTTCAGACATATTTGAAGATGGCAATGTTTTGAGATTTTTTCGAGTGTGAGACTTTATAAGCATTAATTCCTCAGAATTGCTGGTGCAACAAGACTCCTTTGATGTCTATCTCCTCTCTTAAATTTTGGTACTGATTTTAGAAAATGTTTCTTGACCTTTCTTTGAATAGAATGTGGTTTACTTTAAAGGAAGCAAAGAGGCTTAGAAATTATAAATTACTGAGCAGTTCCTCCCTCCTTGCTCATATTTAGTGATAAGCTAGGGAAGTCTTATGTCAGCTAGTTAAGGCAATTGTTGGTGTCTATTTCCAGTTCCATGTTAAGTGACAGCAAGTTGATAGTTCGAAATTGGCCTTGGTAGGTATGTTTTATGCCACAGAAATCAGCAAATGGTACAAATTAGGATTTTGTTTTACTAGAACATCACTGCCTATAAAATTACCCATCTTACCTCACCTTTAACCCCTTAAGAGTCTTGTTTCCCATACCTAGAAGGGCAAGTTGATGGGAGAAATGAAAGGCAGGCAGGCAAGAAGGAAAGAAGGAAGGAAGGAAGGAAGGAAGAAAGGAAGGAAGGAAGGAAGGAAGGAAGGAAGGAAGGAAGGAAGGAAAGAGGGGAGGAAGGAAGGAAAGAGGGGAGGAAGGGGAAAAAGGTAAGGAAGGAAAGGAAGGGAAAAGAGAAGGAGGAAGGTGGGGAGGAAGGAAAGAGGAAGGAAGGGAGGGAGAAGGGAGGGAGAGAGGGAAGAAAAGAGGGAGGAAGTAAGGGAAGGAGGAAGGAAAGGGGAAGATTTAGTGAAATCAATCAAAACCTGGACCTGCCTTGTTTTCAGTTTCATTCCAAATTTAAAAACAAACAACAACAAGAGAAAACATAAATTGGAGTGTGAAGATCTGAAATAGAATCCCTCTTAATAAAATAAAAATTTTAAAAATTGTTGTCAATGCAATAACCAGCTTGTACTAAAACGTTCTTGGTTACATTAAAATGGTTTTACTCATCCTTCTCAAATAAAAAAAAATCTGGGCATTTTTGAAGGATGGGAAGGGCCATAGGAAAGACTGGTGTGGAATAGCTCTAGAACAAAGTGAATCATATAAATGATTTACTATGTTCTGTAAGACACAGATCATAGGTGGCTGAGATCATCACAATGGAAAATATTGATCTGCTTATAAGAAAGTAGAAAGTCAGAACTGAGTCAACCCTCAAAGAACCCTACAGAATGCTGCCCTATAAAATCCTACAAAGACAAGCTGCTTTGTTAGGCAGCCTCCACGCAATCTGGTTTTGCAAGATGCCCTTGACTGATGCATCGAGTCAGCTACCCTCAAATCAACACTGTATATTAATAGTGAAGAAATAATTTTGTAACTGATTTTGTTTGTGTCAGTTCCATGGAATCCTTAAGGCAAATTGCATAGTGAAATAGGATGGACTACTAAATTAGCACTCCAAAGATAACAGTCCCATAGGCTTTTGATAAAGGTCATACAATACATACACTCTGGTTAAAAGTTTGTATTTTGTAAGTCAATCTAATTGTATTTTTAAAAATGAAGAAAAAAATCTAACTTTACAAAAAAGGAAATCAACTTTCTAAAGGGAAATTTTAAAAGATTGTGAAAAAAATAGTAGTCACAAATTATAAAGCTGACAATTAATTGTAGCAAAATGTGGCAGGAGAAAATCTTAGGTTCCTGATATAATCTCTTAAGGTATTAAGAGTCTATGTTACTTAATTTATCAGAGACTGTTGAATACAATGCTATATATGGAAACTAAAAAATAATCAGTGTGGAATATTGGGTTTCAGTCCAATAAATTTATTTTTCAAAAATCTCCCCAAAATGTTCTTTTGTAACAGACTTGAAAAAAAGGGTTTCAACAAGGATATGAACTTTGGGAAGACAGATATAGCAAAGAGACATTGTAAAAAACGCAGTCACCATCCCTTCCAAAATAATACAGTGGTATTGATTATTAAAGATTAATCTCCTTAGAATGTCCAAGTGGATTAATTACAATATTAGTAATTTAAAAATAATAGAAAGATTGAAGTAGATATTTTATGAACAGAGAAGGCAGTCATGAGAATCTATTAGCTGTGTATACATAAACATTAAATGATCTTATTTGATTCTAGTTTTTATGTAAATCTGTCTCAATGTACGTCTGGTTCCATCCACTCTCACCTATACATACAATGAAAGACATTTTTCCTGTTAGTGTTAATATTATTAATATTATCAAATGTTCTAAATAATTATATACTGAACTACTAAACTAATACTAGAGAATTAAGTCCACCTAATCTCAGATGTATCAAATATTCACTTGACAGAAACCTAACGAAGTCGAGAAATTAAAAAAAGGGTGGATTTCACATTAACTGAGAAGGCCAGGTACGGAGGTGACAGAGATGTAGGTGTGGATCCAGGACCCACATATATTATTCCTAGAATGCTTTCTACCTACTCACCCTGTTCCTCTCTGTGTTTTGGCCATATTCTCTTCCACCATTCGATGGGGAAAATGGATACTGCCAGGACTTAGTTAACATATTTCATGCATTGGGAATTCAGAAGCAAGAGAGTATCTTTTAGCTCTCCCAGCAAAGAAAGAATGCCTCAGCACTTCAAATTATGTGCCCACCTTTGAAAACAATCACTGTGAACAGGACAATAGTCCATCTGAAGACCTCAATGAGGGCCCAAATCAGACTCCTCCTACATCCGGGGGTGGTTTGGGTGATATGATTGACAGCCTCACCATTACCACAGAAATGGAAATTTAAATATTCCCCAAAGAGGGACTAATCTTCGACAAAGCAGGAAAGAATGTCCAGTGGAAAAAAGACAGTCTCTTCAAAAAATGGTGTTGGGAAAATTGGACTGCCACGTACAGAAGAATGAAACTGGACCATTTCCTTACACCACACACAAAAATAGACTCAAAATGGTTGAAAGACCTAAATGTGAGACAGGAGTCCATCAAAATCCTAAAGCAGAACACAGGCAGCAACCTCTTCGACCTCAGCCACAGCAACTTCTTCCTAGAAACATCGCCAAAGGCAAGGGAAGCTAGGGCAAAAATGAACTCTTGGGACTTCATCAAGATGAAAAGCTTTTGCACAGCAAAAGAAACAGTCAACAAAACCAAAAGACAACCGACAGAATGGGAGAAGATATTTGCAAATGACATATCAGATAAAGGGCTAGTATCCAAAATCTATAAAGAACTTATCAAACTCAACACCCAAAGAACAAATGATCCAATCAAGAAATGGGCAGAAGACATGAACAGACATTTTCCCAAAGAAGACATCCAAATGGCCAACAGACACATGAAAAAGTGCTCAACATCGCTCGGCATCAGGGAAATCCAAATCAAAACCTCAATGAGATACCACCTCACACCAGTCAGAATGGCTAAAATTAACAAGTCAGGGAATGACAGATGTTGGCGGGGATGCGGAGAAAGGGGAACCCTCCTACACTGTTGGTGGGAATGCAAGATGGTGTAGCCACTCTGGAAAACAGTATGGAGGTTCCTCAAAAAGTTGAAAATAGGGCTACCATATGATCTAGCAATTGCACTCCTGGGTATTTGCCCCAAAGATACAAATGTAGGGATCCAAATGGGTACGTGCACCCCGATGTTTATAGCAGCAATGTCCACAACAGCCAAACTGTGGAAAGAGCCAAGATGTCCATCGACAGATGAATGGATAAAGAAGAGATGGTATATATATGCAATGGAATATTATGCAGACATCAAAAGGAATGAGATCTTGCCATTTGCAATAAAGTGGATGGAACTGGAGGGTATTATGCTGAGCGAAATAAGTCAGTCAGAGAAAGACATGTATCATATGACCTCACTGATTTGAGGAATTCTTAATCTTAGGAAGCAAACTGAGGGTTGCTGGAGTGGTGGGGGGTGGGAGGGATGGAGTGGCTGGGTGATAAGACATTGGGGAGGGTATGAGCTATGGTGAGCGCTGTGAATTGTGTAAGACTGTTGAATCACAGACCTGTACCTCTGAAACAAATAATACATTATATGTTTAAAAAAAAAAAAAGAAGAAGATAGCAGGAGGGGAAGAATGAAGGGGGCGAAATCGGAGGGGGAGACAAACCATGAGGGACTATGGACTCTGAGAAACAAACTGAGGGTTCTAGAGGGGAGGGAGGTGGGGGTATGGGTTAGCCTGGTGATGGGTATTAAAGAGGGCACATTCTGCTTGGAGCACTGGGTGTTATACGCAAACAATGAATCATGGAACACTACATCAAAAACTAACGATGTAATGTATGGTGATTAACATAATAATAAAACAAAATAAAATAAAAATAAATAAATAAAAGCTAAAAAAAAAAAAAAAAGGAGGATGAGGTTTAGGGGCAGACCAAATCAAGAAATGTTCCCTATCCCATGTAGCAAAACAGGCAGATTTGATTTCTGATACATTTTAGCTTCCCTACAAAAGTAAGCAGAACTTTAAAAGTTTTCTCCTATTCACACAGGAATAGCTGAGGATATATAACATTTCCAGCTTGCAAAGTGTTTCTTAAACTGCTTCAGGCTGTTTAAATAGATTTCTGATACTTGTAGTTGAGAGGCCTAATTCACAAATGTGTAATGGACATAGGTTTCCACATTTAGTTCAATTAATTGTAATTATAATGATTCCAAATGAGAAAACTGAGATTTAGAGATATTTGTCAAGTACCCAAGGTGAATAAGGATTCTCTTTCAGAATTTGAGACCAAAATTCATATTTTTCTTTTCTTTGTTTTTAAATCTTGAATGTTTTTAAATCTTGGTTTAAATCTTTTATATCTTTGAAACAGGTCCAAATTGCGATTTCACTGCCTTATTTATTTATTTATATTTATTTTAATTTCTTTTTTTTTTTTTTTTTTAAAGATTTATTTATTTCTTTGACAGAGACACAGCGAGAGAGGGAACACAAGCAGGGGCAGTGGGAGAGGGAGAAGCAGGCTTCCCGCCGAGCAGGGAGCCCGATGCGGGGCTCGATCCCAGGACCCTGGGATCATGACCTGAGCCGAAGGCAGACGCTTAACGACTGAGCCACCCAGGCGCCCCTATATTTATTTTAATTTCTGTATTATCATTAGCCTGCCTTTTGAGAGCAAACATGCTCCCCAAAAAGGTAAGAATCCAAGTATTCCATTAATTTCAATGAGTATTTATAAATTACCTTTTGATTAATTAGAGACAATGACTCCATTTACACTATAAGACTTCCTTGTTCTTGATTAATTTCCCAGTTTTTATCAAAAGAAATAGAAAGTCACCTTGGTTCTTATAACAATACTGTTAGGTGAACATATTGCTCAGTTTTCTGTTCATTTTGTGGAAGAAAATCAAAGTAACCCTTTGCCTAAGACTTTGTTCAACAATGCTAGGAACAAGAATGCTCAGTAAGAACATTTTGTCCTGAAAAAGGAAGGAGGAATTTTACAGGGCTTTAGTAAGAGGGGTTCTACAAAATTGAGATAATTTGGAGAATAGTTGATCAAAATTAGTTCTGAAGGAGGGAGAAATTTTCTGAAGATTAGCAGTTATTTGTTAGTCAATTCAAATTTATCAAGTGAGATCAGGAGGAAGATTAGGGGCTAAGGTCATGCATAAATAGGGTGAGAGGAAACAGCTTGGGTGACAAGGACAAGCAAATGCCACAGCTGAAAATTACCAGTCTTTCAAGGTCTTTTATAATAATTCTATTCTAGCTTATGGGGATATGGACTCCTCCCCCCTCACTTGTGTTTAGGTAACATTGTCCAGACTGCATGTGAATAGAATTCTATTAATGCATCTCCTTATTTATTAGCAAGAAGATCTAGCTTTTAGTTTTCCTTTTTTAAAATAAGGTATTTGTGTTTCACCTGCTCAAAATCCAAAACCTAACCAAATCAAACCAAAAACTTAAAAACACTCTTACTCTTTGTCACTTAAAAAAAACACTAAAAATTAAATATACCTCTGATAACTTTGATCTGTGTTCTAATATAGCCTGCAATTGGATAATAATGAGTGTGTAGAGCTTGCTTAATGTATGAGTGTAATATAATATATAATGTAATATGATAGTTAAAAGGATGAATTAATATCCTAATTTAATGCTAATTCATCTGAAATCTATGTTACCTTTAAAATATATTACTTGGAGGGGCACCTGGGTGGCTCAGTCGTTAAGCGTCTGCCTTCGGCTCAGGTCATGATCCCAGGGTCCTGGGATCTAACCCCGTATCAGGCTCCCTTCTCCGCGGGAAGCTGGCTTCTCTCTCTCCCACTCCCCCTGCTTGTGTTCCCTCTCTCGCTGTGTCTCTCTCTCTGTCAAATAAATAAATAAAATCTAAAAAAATAAAAAAAATAAAAATAAATAAATAAAATATATTACTTGGAAAATAATATCTATAATTCTGTTTAGTGGAAATGATGTAATAGGGACCCTGAAAATGTATGGGGGCTGGATAACATTTATTTTAGAAATTCATTTTCCAATAACATATCACTGCTATACTGTCCATCATACCATATGCTTAACATATTTATAGTGGGCTTTCTTGTGTAATAGTATCAGGGTAATATATAAATAATAATTCAATATATCAGCCTAATTTGAAACTGCTGATTATTTTAGTTAACAATTTAATTAAAATATATCTGATCTGTTAGACATTTCAGTATATTAACATGGTGACAAAACAGGTTTAACCAACATTTGAAGGTTCTCCGCCATCACCACAAAACAACATTGAAGGAAAGGCAAAGAAACCAAGAGATATCTATCTATGCACAGTGTGTACATTAGACCCACCTATCTTTGGGTCAGACTGGTTTTGAAAATAGAGTGTTTGTATAAATAATAAGTACAGTCACCACAACAGAGAATCTCTCTGTTATGAGAATAACAAAAAATAAAATATATCAGTTACCTCATTTTTCCCATAACATTGGACTAATCTGAGAAGCATACATGTTTCACCTTGTCAATAATTCATTGTCAATGCATACTTTAAACATTTGTTTTAGACAAACCTCCATGTAATATATAGTACCATTGTGCCTATAACGCATAGGAAGCCATTTCTCTAATTCCAATAATTAAGGTTTACTCAAACACAACTGTCTGCCATTGGATTAAATTTAAAAATGTACAGCAAAAATTATCTGAAGTAGTAAGCTTGGAACCAAATAGGCAATCCCCTGTAAGAGTAAATTTAAATGTTTCTTCTCTTCTGGCTGAGAGCCTCCCAGAAATAAATGTAGCAGGTGAGTAACATTAATTGCTCCATCCAAAAATAAAACTTTAAAATGTATCAAAGCCATGGGATACCTTAGCGCCCAGCCTTTCCTGTCCCTCAGAAACCCAGTGGCATTAATCCTGCCTGTTGAGAGGCAGAATTCCACAGCAGTTAGCCCTACGGATTTTAGAGACAGCTACCTGGATTCAAACACTGACTCTGTCAACCCCCTGCCTTTAGAACTTCAGACAACTCAAAGTATCTACCTTAGTGCACTTACCTTCCAAAACACAGAAATGAGAAATAAAAACCTACTTCACAGCATTACTGAAATGGTTAAATAGTTGTGTATATGCAAAACACACTAAAACAGGGGCACCTGGGTGGCACAGTCCGTTGGGTGTCTGACTTGGGCTCAGGTCATGATCTCAGAGTCCTGAGATCGAGCCCCCACATCTGGCTCCAGGCTCAGTGGAAAGCCTGCTTCTCCCTCTCCTTTTGCCCCTCTCCCTGCTTGTGCTCTCTGTCTCCCAAATAAATAAAATATAAAAAAAAAACAACACTCTTAAACAGTACCTGATGCATATTATGAACTCTGTGTGTTCATATTACTTTTTATTCCTATTCTACGTGTCCAGAGCATCTTTCTATGGAAGAAAGATTTTACATAAAGTTTAAGGCATAAGCCTGAAGCAGAGATAAAAACATGGGTGACTGGGGTGCCTGGATGACTCAGTCGTTAAGCGTCTGCCTTCGGCTCAGGTCACGATCGCAGGGTCCTGAGATTGAGCCCCTCATCGGGCTCCCTGCTCAGCGGGAAGCCTGCTTCTCCCTCTCCCACTCGCCCTGCTTGTGTTCCCTCTCTGGCTGTGTCTCTCTCTGTCTAATAAATCAATAAAATCTTTAAAAATATATATGTAGGTGACTAGTGATTAATTTGTGAATCTCAAGGAAGTAGACTCAGTAAGTGTAGTGATTCCCATCAAAATCCAACCTTCCAGGGGCATGCAAGGAGACAGCAATTGAGGACCAGACTTTTAATTTCTTGTTCTTCTTCCTCTTTCCCAGCTACTTTTAGAGTATTGTATGAGTCTACTTTCAATGAAGTTTTGTTTTATAGGATCAATTCTCAGTCTGCTCCAAGCAAATACAGTAGACTCTTGACCAATACAGGGATTAGGAATTCTGCCCTCCCCCCCCCCCCCCGCCCACCCCAGGCAGTTGAAAATCCACATACGACTTTTGACTCCCCCCAGAACTAAACTACTAGTAGCCTACTGTTGATCAGAAGCCTTAGTGATAAAATAAACAGTCAATAAACATATATTTTATTTGTTATGTGTATTATAGACTATATCCTTACAATAAAGTAAGCTAAAGAAAAGAAAATGTTATTAAGAAAAGCATAAGAGAAAATAAATGTATAATACTGTGCTATATTTAATAAAAAAATCATGTGTAAATGGATCTGTGTGGTCCAAACCCATGTTGTTTAAGGGTCAGCTGTCCTCAGAAAATATTTAAATTTTCAAGGTAATTTTAATTATCATTCTACAGATAAAATAACCCAATTTAAAAAATGATTAATCGGTCTTAAGTCACACAAGTAATCATATTTAATCCCATGCTAGAATCAACTAGTAAGTCTTTTGATACCATTTCATGCCCTTTTCCCTGTTCGAAGATTTTGAATAGTAAAACTCAGAGATTGAAATTCTTCCATTTGGAATCCTACTATATCAAACCAATCAAGGTTACATTTAGTAAAAAATAGCAAAATGTGTGAACTATAGAAAAACAAAAGAAATTAGTACTAGAAACCATACCAGGCTGTCCAAGTTGAAACCACGGAACAAGATTTATAATGCAACTGCCTAAGACAATTTCATATTCTGAAGTCATCAAAAATATGTTTTCCTAAGTCAGTTGTGTTTGCTCCTTTGATGTTCTATCTCTCCGTGTCAATGGTACATCCTCTCAGTGTGGATGGTCATCTGGGATTTATTCTAGACTTTACCTTTTCTCTTGCCCCTACATCTTTGCAGGAAGCCCAGTTATTGTACTTCAGACTTCCTCTTTATCTCTTCCTTACTCCTTTCCTTCCACAATCTCTACCTCACTGCAAGCTCTCACCAGCTTTGTGTGGATTGTCTCCTAGCCTCCTTTCTCAATCATCTTTTGTCAGAGGCAGGGAATTCCAAAACTTTAGATTGAATTATTAAGGCCTTAGATAATGTGACCCAATCCACATTTCCAACCCTATTTCTTACTATCCTCCACCAGCGCTCCGCCTTCTTCACTGTGCCCTATACAGCTTCTTGTTGTACTCCGCAAGCACTGCCATGCCCTCATATTTCCATCCCCTTTTCTTCCTCTTCCTCTTCATTCCTTAAGATTCAAATATTTCTTCCTCTGAATTTGCATATCTGCATTAGCCACTGGGGAAAATTGTTGCTTTCTTGTTACTTTTTCCCTCTCAGATGCCTTTCTTTACCTCTCACAAGAAATAGAAAGACAGATGGCCCTGGGTGGCCAGTCACAGTACCCCCACTCTGCTGGCAATGGTTATGGTCTAGTATGGATTTAGCCTGTCCAATCAGAGTCCCTTTCTAATATTTTTCTTACTGTACTAACAAAGAAACTCTCTATTTTTCCTGGAACATAGAACAGGAAACATGTTAATCTAGGTCAGACAGTATGCATATTCTCCATCAGATGAAAAAGCTTGTCTGTAGGGTAGAGGATGATGC